>NC_064305.1:76914972-77139642 GCF_023373825.1 Bactrocera dorsalis
ATATTCCTCAGAATTGAATACTTTACAAAAGTGTCCATTGCGACAAAGTCGAAACTCACACCGGCGAGGTAGTATGGGGCTCTAAACCTGATTTTTTCCACGAAATTCGCATTTTTTGTATATACATATCTCGTAAATGTTAAGAGCTATAGAAAAAATGTACATGCCAAACTTGTAGGAAATTTTATTTGCTACAAAAAAGATTCGAGGCCAAAATCGTTATCATTAATACCTCTCGAGATAATCGGCTTTTTAAGTAAGGTTTTATAGAATTTTCATAGATGGTATGTAATAAAACTAAATGCGCCTTATCCCGGCTGCCAGCATTCCTATTAATTAAATATTAATTCTTTCAAACAACTGGGTTTCAAAAAGAAATAGTATGCATTTCATTTAATCTAAGGCCTAAAATTAAACTTTATAATCAAGAAAAAAGCTCGTTTGTAGACAATGATGCGCCTATAATTCTCTTCACAATTCACAATAATAAGCCAGGGGTGTTAAATGAACCACGCCACACACGTAAGCAGCGAGATAATGCGCTCACAAAACTTTTCTTCAATAGATTGATTGTTTCGTTGGCCGTATGGCATGTTGCGCCGTCTTGTTGGAATCCAATGTCGTCCTCACCAACATTCTCCAATTTAAGCATAAAAAGATCATTAATCATGAGTCTTTAGCGTTACTCATTGGCTGCAGCGGTATGACCCTTGCTTTGAATAAAAATGAATCAATGATTCGCTCTGCTTGTAGAGCACACTTAACATAGACACCTTGATGTAACGGCGTCTCAACAATGGTTTGTGGATTATCTTCATTCAACAACATTTTCCTGAGAAAATCGCGTTTGGTGACCATTTCGTTTTGAGCCCACTGATCCTGCGACGCGGTTGAATATCGTTCGGCTTCAATTCTTACACGGGTTGGATTTTGTAAGCCGAAAACCTAGATCTATAGACTCATTAGCGTCTTATTCAATACTCTGCTCAGCAATAGTGCTTTCAGTGTGTACTTTACGGCATCTTTAAAGATGCGCATTATTCTTTGGAACCGTCAACTTGGTGAGAACACCCACCTAAAGCAGAGAAACAGAACAACCCACTAGAGACGATGCTTGATAGCTACGACATCTCAGAGTACCTGACCTCTTGCTGGCCGACCCCATTATGTCGGCCCAAAATACCGCCTATCCGAACAGAGGGACCAATGAATCGCGCAAACCGAACCATTATTTTGCTAATCAATTTGTCGATTTGAAGTCTTATTATGAATCAAGCAAAGAGGCCAACTGCGAAAAAAGTTTTGTCTCATAAAAATCATAAGATTAGAAAAAACTCTCGTTATGTTAGTTAGAAAAAAATATATTTTAATGACAAAGGAGAGTAGCACCAAGCACTATCGTTTAGCACTGTCTTCAATCGACATCTAGAATGAACCCGATGTAGTATCGTCTGAAAACTGTCAACTCGATAACAATGATCTATCATAAATATTTTTGGTAATTTTTTCGATTTTTAGTCCTCGAAACTTTGAAACAAAAAACACGCTCAGTTTAGATGGAATTTCCGGTGACCACGGATTTTGATTGGCCCACATGTTGATCATTGAAACCACTCGGTACCAAAGGGGTTGATGTTTCGGCAACTATAATGTGGTGATTCTAATCCATTCCAATATGTTAAGCAATTTTTTTAACAAAGCTACTTTTATTGCATTAGATTAATTTATTTAATATTCAATCAGTGTTCGACTGAGATTCTTTTTCCAGACTTGCAATTAAAATTAAAATTGAAGCAGTTTTGTTCTACCTACCTTACAGACTAATAAGCTAACATTCGCTATTAAGATTTCAAGGGTGGACTCTGGAGGCGTTTATAGCTCTAACTTCATTCAGATGTTTTTTCGCAACCTCTCTTCTAATGCCACTTGCCTACGCCACAGTTTGCTTTTCTGCTGCTGTTGTGGTTTCCGCTAACTGTTGTTAGCCTTGTTAGCTATGATACGCTTTGAGAAATAACAAATAACAAACAGCAATAAGGATTAAAATGGCAACAGCAATTGTAACCGAAGGGGAAAACTTGCACAATGACAATAATGAAATGGCTGTCGGCAGCAGAGAATAAAAAATTAAAATAGATAAATAACAAACAACAGCGACAACGTCAACATCCGCATAAATGCAAGACTGAATGAAAAAGAATGAAAATAAATAAAACTGAAAGTCAGGACAAAGCAAATAACTTAACGACTTCAAATGACAAGATGCGCCTAGAAAATTAAATCATTTACCGTGACAATGACTTTCATGCCATTTTATCGTTTCTGCCACAGTCATGGCGCACTTGTTACCGTTATGCTTGTGGTGCAGCTATACATAAATTTCAATTGCCGTTGCTGCGCCGAAGTCCTTGTCTGCGGTCAGCATGCACACCCACACAAGGACCAGTCCCCATCAACCACTCGCACCATACTTAGCAACATCTCTCCTGGGTTCCTATGCCAGCTACCAGCGATGCTAACCAAAATGCCAGCAATAAAAGTTGACAAAACACATACAGCGAAATAAGTAATTTGATTATGAGAGAAAAATACTTTTTGCATGAATCACTACTAGGTGATATTTTGTATAAAGCTATTAGAGGAGTAGAATTGTAAATATGAACCAAAGGTTGATTTATAATATAACTAACAGTTCAGTTTACACTACTATAGAAATATATACTGACATTTCTATGCTTTAGTTTTTATTTAAAAAAATCGTTCGCCTCTATTGCAAGTATTGATCCAGGCTTGACTCAAACGCTTACCACAATTTAACTCAAATACCTTCAAATTAACTGTGTGAGCCTTTAAGTGAGAAAATGCTGGAAACACCACTTAGATGAACATTTTTTTATGCTTTTCAATTCGTTAATTCGAACCGATGTAATATGTGGTCGTTTGACCAAAATTCCGTCCCCTATACCGATTGAAGTAACGGGTTTCCAATTAAAGAATTATTATTTCTTTAAAAAACACACTAATTGTCAAGGAAACTCTAATGTTCGTTATTTAGTGTGAAGTACAATCGAAACAATAAAGTTCAGAATATATCATCATTTAAATGACTTCCACAACTTCTTTTGCAGGAACGAATTCGATGAATCCAATTTCTGAGTACTTTTTCCATTAAATTAAGTTGAATGTAATGAATAGCATGTACAATATTGATTTCTAAAGCTTGAAGAGAGTCTGGTTTACTGCTAAATACCAATAACTTCAAATGGCACAACAAAAAGTAGTCTAATGGTGAATCTTAACTTCTTGGAGGCCTTTCAATGTCACAATTTAAATAATCGAATCTCATAACTTTTTTCGTAAAAACTCGATTGTTGCACATGCTGTATGGCACCATCTTATGATGGTGGGGAGATCAACTTCTTCAACTATGACACTTAGGAATCATATTATCCCCATTGCAAAACCAGATATATCAAACCCATATGCTTTCAAGTCATCAATCGTTTCTTTAAATTCCGAAAATCTTTAGACACAATTTTTTTTAAACAAATCTACTTTCTACGAGGAGAGTGGGCTATCAGTCGGTACTATTAAACTGTAATCCAATATGAATACAAGAGTATCCGGTTACTTGCCTTAGTTCAAAATCTACTTTAGTAAATATATTCAAATACACTTGTGTAAATAACATTTTTGCCATTATAGGCAACCTACTTGTGGTCAAAGACGAAAATCAGAACTAACGAAATTACAAGTATGAAATATAATCAAAAATGTACTTGAAACATGCTTTAAAAGAAAAATCTTACATATTCGCTTGTGTTCAATCATTTTATTGATACTATTTCCATTGCCCAATTGAAGTACCATCAATCAGGGAAACCGGTAGAAGACGGAACATACAAGAACAGCTTCGTGGAAACTTAGCAAAAAGCAAACAGGCTTGTGCAAGAAGAAAGTGAAAATATTCGAAATAAAAACGTGTAAATGAAAGAGGAAAGTAATGAAGTTTTTCTTCTTCTTTGTACCACTTCAAGTCTTAATTAAATTGCAAGGTATCAATTGGCAAACAGAAGCGTTTGGTTTGGCGCTTAATTTAGAAATATGATTGCATTACTCTTTGATAAACAAGTATACATACATACATATTACTTTTAGTCTTTTTTGATGTTTTCACCACTTAATTAATTTTGTTTTCATTTTCGTTGCCTTGGAGAGTTTGAAATTAATGTGGTTATCGGCTGTTAGGAAGTTACATAATATGTAAATAACTAGAAGGTCGCATATTATAACTTTGTTTTATGATAACTGTAATGCAACATATAAACAGTCAAACCGGAATTTCACTTGACTTTGCAGTCCATAACAAAAGCGTTTCTCACCCCAAAATTGGTGATATCGGTACCTATTTTTTCTAGTCTCCATAACTGTATAATTATTATTTCTGTCTCTATTTCTTATCTATATCGTTGACTAACAGAAAAAATCAAGATATTAGGTCAATCTAAAAAACTAGATATGAGCATACGAGAGTATATACTGCTTTCTTGAACCTAAATTTAGCCTTCCACAACAGTATTATTTATCTGCAACTTCAGAAAGAATACCCACCAACTGTGAAATTACATTATTGGAATTTTTTGTGTGGAAATGCATAAGGGTCCTACGAAACGGATTATCTCAACACGTATCTACATATGTATATCTCTTACATGCTACCAGATGGTATACTGTCTTGTTCCTTCCACAGTGCAGGCTGTTACCTATTATTTTAAAGTTCTATTTACAGTTCTTACCACAATCCGCTTAGGACAATTTCACAATTATCACACACTGGAAAATTTTCACACATGTACGTACAGTGTGTATATAAGTAAGTACACCATATTGTTTGTGCGTTTTTGCTGTTATGCAACATAATACAAATGGTTGTTCGTTAAGTCGCATCATTATGACTGACCCGCCTTGGGGAAAACCAGTAATTATCACACAATGGACTTTGAGGGCTTGCTTTGACTTTCCTTTGTTTTAAGAATGTAAAATCCAATGTTATACCAAAACCCTTTTTAAAAGGTTTGCATCTGGTGTTCTCGAAATACGTGGACTAATTTCAATATTTTGTGTTATTCATGCTGGTAGTCCTTGAAGCATTCATTCGGAACACAAACCGTTGACTGTTACCATACATCTGGTTACCATACCAAGCGCGTTACGCCGATACAATATCATAACTATGGCGGTAAACTTAGACAACTTCTTTTCTTCTTCTGAGTTGCGCAAGATATTTGTTAAAAATTTGTAAAATAGCAGAAAGATCACTACAAAGATGTCAGTTGTAGGTCAGAAAACATGGGGTTCTTTGTGAATTTTGTTATTTTACGCGCTTTTCGGCGAAGAATTCTAAAATATCTCCGCTTAGGGGCTGGTTTTTGACTATTTCAATTTTTCTTTTTCACCATGTTTTTTTTCATATTATAAATGAAATAATTTATTTAGGCACATTAGAAGAAAAAAATGTGTGAAGTTTTCATAAAAAAAATATTGGAAATTCAGCCATTGGTAGCTAGTTTTTGGAGGCAAAGCGCGCAATATCGTCTCCTCGCGGTGGTCAACATAACAGACGAAGGAGTCATTTAAATCAAAAAGTAAAATTTAATAGGTTAGCAGATATTGTTTTTTGTTTTGATGTTTTTGGCAAATTTGCAAAAAAAAAAAAACAGTACAACATAATTTTTCGTCCAATTTTAACCACAAATTGGCTTGAAAAAATTTGTTTTAATCGAAAAAAATCCTTAGAGATCGTCCTACATAGAAGAACTTTGAAAAAATTCTATCATGTTGAATCACTAGTTTTTTTTATAAATCGTGACCACCGATTTTGAGAAAAACACGAATTGAAGTAGACGAGTTTAGGAAAATATTCTAGTATTAAAATGAAATGAAAAAAAAATTTAATTTTAAACCTCAATAACCAAGATATTTCGTTTTGTATATAAAGCTTTTATATTACAGATTTTGGTATGAAACCAGTGAATCTGTTTCCGTGTCGTAAGCATAGATCCAATACTCATCAGTAGTTATAATACGCTTCATGACATCCTGGTAGTTGCAAATCATTGTTTCACCAATCGTGCTTTCACCTTTCTTTGGCCCAAATGAACTTTAAAAATAGTTTTCACTGATCCTTCCGTAATTCAAACGATGCCAGTAAGATCTCTGACTGTTAATCGTTGATTCTTAAGCACCACTTCCTTTATTTTATTGATGTGTTGATCATAAGTTGATGTTGATGGGCGTTCTGGGCGTGGAAAATTCTAGATATTGACATTAATCCACAAAAATTAACAGCGCAAAAATACGGGTTGTCATAAACATTAGATTTTAGATTCTTAAAGCAAAGGAGAGTCAATCGGCGTCCATTGTGTGGTAATTAATAGTATATGTAAACAAACATACACTTACTACGCTATACATGAATTTTTTCAATATGTAATATGTAAGTGCAAAATTGTCATAAGCGGATTGTGGTAAGAGCTGTAAATGGCACGATAAATGGACGGACAACTACCTTGACTGTGAAAAGAAGACGAACCGTAAGCACGCTATATGTATATAACATAGTAGCATGTAAGAGACATATGTTTGTGTTAGGATAATCAGTATACCAGAAACCATATGCATTTCACTGAGAAAAAAATCTTGCTAGCAGATTTTGCACAGTATGGCGAGTATCCTCTCTGAATTTGAATATACATACATATATATATGTATATAAAAAATTTGATTTTTTCTGGATGTGTGGTTTCCAATAAAGCGGTACTTTTTATATTCTTGCAACATGCTGCTACAGGGTATAATAGTTTTTTTTCATCTAATAGATGTACATATCACCTGAAAATTGGATGATGAGTGTGACCGATTTCGACAACATTTAGTACGTAGCACTCATTTTGCAATTTTATGTCATATTGTGAAAATAAACGAAATCAGACAACAACCACGCCTACTTCCCATTTAGCAGAATTTTAAATTCTACTTGTTTCGTTTAGTTTCCAGTACACAAATGAAGAAAAAATTAATATAACGGATTAAAACTTTACACGAATAATATCGTTAGTATATGCCAGCTTATGACTAAAAACTGTTTAAATCCAATAAAAACTGTACAAGCCCCTCGGTGGCGAAGAGTTAGACCCCGATGCTTACAGTTGACTTTTGATAGAAAATGTCGGTCAATGTGTGATATACATACATATACATATAAACGAAATTAAAGAATAATCTTTCCCTTATAATGATATGCCAGAAATGGGTTGAATCGGACCAACTTACTGTAGCCCTCATATACTTAATTTAAAGATTTTTGAACTTCGGGGTGACTTTGTACCGCATATATCGGCCAATATGTGAGTTATCCCAATGAAAATAATAGAACGTGTTTTACTAATGTCAGCATATCCCTGAGCCGAAAATAGATGAAGTTGGGCGAAAATTTGACCTAGCCCTCGTATAACTAACATCAGGATTTTCGAAAATCCGATTGTTCTTACTCCATATATGTATATTGGTAATTATATGTGAGGTACCTCAATGAAAGCCAGGGGATATTGTTTTAGTATGTGGCATAATAGTATAGATAACAAAGCTTATGTGTCGTACGTGTCAGTATATGAGTTATATATAGTATATTTTTATATAAAATTGCTGGTTTTCGATCAGCAGATTGACGTTTTACACCATAAATTATTTCTCTGGCTTTGATTCTTGTAAAATGCGAGAGTATAAAATATTCGGCTCCACCGGAACTTTGTCCTTTCTTACCTGAGGAATCTAATTTTATCTTATTCTTCTTTTTTATTGCCGTAGACAACGCTTACATTGGTAATAACCAAGTTTACAACAGCGCTCCAGTCTTTCTCCACCTGTTTTTTCTGCGGATTGCCTACTTTGTCCGAAGTAGCACCTGTTGGCAAGAGATATTCTGCGTTGGATTTCGAGGACGATGTTGTTGGTGTTGGTGAAATACAAAGTCTATATTTAATGGAAAAGGAAGCTTATTTCACAAGCTTCTACTGCGATTTAAGGTGACCTGTTTATTGTATATATGGTACTTCTTCGGCAAACACAAATAGAAAGAGAAGCTATACCAATCGTCGTGCAGAAGGGCAAGCACCCGATTCCGTATTCCTGCATAATATTCTCTTTTAGTATGTAAATGTTTACATTCATACTTGCGTATTCACTCAAGTCTTATAATTTTGAAATATATTCTTGTATAGATATACACAAGTATGTGATCCATTACAATTTACTGTTATAATTAATTATCGCAAGCCTTACACTTCGAATCAAATATATTTTGAAGACGTCTGTGTATTGCCTTTAGTAGGATTCTAATGGAAGCGTATAATCAATTGCAACAATTGTTCGCCGACCACAACTTATGTAGATTGGAATATGTATGAATTTCCATTGAACTGTAGTGAATGCTCGTTTATGAATATATTCATGTATATTTGCTTACAAACGATATATATTCATGCCTAATCCACTGGCGGACCAGTTTAGGTGTACAATTCAATTAGGGTCTTTACTTCTTATTGATTTCATAATTTATGAATGGCCCAATTGATAAATTACTAATAACATATATAAATATGATTTTTTATGTAATACGTAAGGCATGAAAGCTACTTGAAATCAAAAAGTTACGAAATTTTTCTTTGAGGTGAGAAAAGATAAAACCAGAGCACACATAAAAATATTACATTATTTATTAAGCAAAAGTTACTTTTAGTTAAGAGACTCTTCTCTGTGACAGAACGATCGTTGCGGTATGGGTAGTGCGCTGGCACAAAGGAATGTGAGTAGGGATACTCCACAAGGGGAGTTCTGGTATGCTGAAAACACACTCTCCATAAATCATAGCAGGACCCAATTGATTTCATGCTTTAGAAAGTACAAAATCCTGTTGATTGAATTAAGCACCTAGGGTTCATCCAAGACAGGATGCTCTCGTGGAAACCCAACAGCGGGAAAAGAGGAAGGAAGGCATCGGTTGCCAAGTACCGCTGCAGGCAGCCAATGGTAAAAGGTGGTATTCCTTTGGTTCTTGGAAATAGTTAAGTCTATAATGCTCTACGAATTTTTTGAAGGCTAAATTGTGAAAATGAGATAATCTCGGTTCTTACATCATTTCGAACCTTAACACTCTGGAATCCTAAAGCACTTTAATTTCTTTCCAAAACTTGAATAACTAGGTCATCGAACCTGGCCCTTTCTGTCGTTTCTATACTCCATACCTTCCTAACAGGCTTTAGAGGGAAAACTTCGCTTGAGACGAGGGGCGCTGAACTCTTTACGGCTAATTCAAAACTTGCTGGGAGCTTTCATATAGGAGTACGATATCGGGAACTTTCCAACATCTCCAGTTTTAGGCACTCATAGGTGGCTACCGCAAGGGTGATAGAAGATCTACTGCTCGGGAATAGTCTTCTTCAATGTGATGACTATCTACTAGACTGTTACAGTGTAAGTGTGTTCGCCATACTGACGGATCAGCCATTCAAATTACCCTAACCTCAACAAATTAGGACAGTATTCATATCAGTAAATTCATATGTCGTTTAAGATTGTTGAATTATGTTTCAGATAGCACGAGTTCTTAGAGTCGCTATCATCCAAGCTCTTTTGTTATCATAATTATACATTTTTTTCGTTCTGGACTTACTCCTTGAATTACCGTATATTTTCTGGGATCTATTTCGTTCCTAGCCTATAATAGGCAAGAGAATGCAAGTCTTCGCTTTCTCTGACATTATGCATTCCGAAAATGTAAACCACTTATAGGTAGACATAATAGTACTGAAATCCAAATATTTTGGATCCCTCAGATCCGCCAGTACATGCACATAACAAGTATTGACATGTTGCACAAATAACAAAGCGCTACTAGTACATACCATAGCATGCAAAGTATGGTATCGTATTTGCATAGGCAACGAATCGAATGTCTTCTGCGCCGCCTGTCTGTACGCTTGCGTCCGTGCGCCTCTGTAAGGCTGCCAAAAATGTTCCACATCGAGCCATGACGACTGGCTGTTTGAATTTCGCACTCTATTATTGCTCTACTTATTTACCATCTCACTCACACTCTGTGTCAATTTTGTGCTGACAGTTGCTTGCAGCGGTAACTAACGGGAAATATTCAATTTGTTATTGACAAGCTGACTTAGTTCAATACATAAAATGCGAACGTCAGCAAATGTCAGCTGACGAAGGAAGTGAATATGCACACATGCAATAATCTATAGGTATATATAGATATTTGTGTGTTTGTGCTGGCGTGTGAGCTCACTGCCGGAAAAGGAACTGAGCGTTGTGCTGTCACCTGTGTAGGGATATTGCATGATTTGCAGCTTTCATCCACATCTATCATTAGACAAAAATGTATCGCTCACATTGCAAGTAACTGTAATGCAATTAGTTGCATTTGCCATTAGATTATACATTCTTGACTAGTTTGACAAACAAACTGTCTATTTATCACAGAGTTCAATGAGAATTCATATTCATGTGTATGTACACACTGTATATATTTATGTATATTTCTTATTTATTATTGCTATAATTTGTGTTTGTATTTGTAATTTGAAACCAAGAATGTTTGTGCTTGCTATAAAGCGTAAAGCTTTTTGGCAAAATAATCCTATTATAATGAAAGCAGATTAATAACTGGCTTGAACCATTTTAGACCTTTGAAGTAACATACAATCGGTGTGGCAATTGATGACCAACAGTTGTCAGCTAACTGTACATACTCAGGTGTTTTCAGTTTACGCTTGCGAAATTGGTATAAAGCTTTAATTATATGGGTATGTGCAAATTTATTTGAAATTTGACAAAGTTTTGTCAAAAGCCCCAGGCATAGTGCAAGCAAATATTGGTGATGTATGGGAAAATATCAGCGTATTTGATAAATAATTTAGTTTCGTAAAATGTGTACCCTTTAGATCTGCTAATTGTTAACTACTTTTGATGTAACGAATTGATGGTAAATAAATTAATTTGATTTTACATGGCATTTGTGATGATATGAATAATATACCGTCATGTGGGCATAAATATGAGCCTTAACTTTATATGTAACCATAATCAGAGCATTTACTCTATATGTAACCGTAATATTAATGGAACGCATTTAATTACTTAACTTTGGTCGAATGTCAGCTTTTCAATATATTTCATACACAATTAGGTAATGGTTGGCGTAATTTATCATATGCAAGGGAATTTATGTAATTATCGCAACACATAGCAAGTATTATGTTGATCATGGCTGAGAGAATTTAGTGAATGAACTGAAACTGGACACGCATAAATCTGTGGAAGTGTGGAAGTCCATTCGAAGAGTTCACCCAAAGTATGACAGCCAAGGTGTTTCAAACTCAGTTTGGCGAAAGACAGTTTGGACAGTCGAGGAGAAAGTGCTTAAGTATTCATAGCAAAGCTCTCCTTAAGTCAATTTTGTATTATTGCTAGTCACATGTATGCCAATTGCTTATTGGTCGTTCGGATCTCCCAACAAATGAACCCTGCTAACAGCAAGTAATTTAAGAGATCTCTGAAATACCTCGGAACCTCATAACATCACAAGTGTTAGTTGTTGACTAACGCTCACCGAGCTCATGCATATGTAGTTCCAATGCTAGCAAGCTCAGTGTCATTGTTTCTGCAACCTTTTCGTGAAGTGAGTTTAAGCCTGCAAAATGATTCGCCATGAACAGAAATATGTAGTAATAACTAATTAATCACTAAGGAGAAACAATAAAAATTTCTTTATTATGCTCCCGGAGCGTTTGATCAGTCACTACTGGTGTATATGACCAGGCGTTGTCTTATACTAAGACTTATCGATCTAAATGGTCAATCAGGTAGGTCCCGCTGTTGTAGGAATTGTCCTTGCGATATTTTAGCAGGTTAAACTTCTACCTACCCAGCATAGACAGAATATCAAAGATGTGTCCAGCGTGCAATGAGTCCCTACATGACAATAGCCACCTCCTTGAATGCCCTGCTAACGCTACACATCTGACACCCTTTTCCCTTTGGTCCGACTCCGACAAAACAGCACATTTCCACGGCTTACCGTTGGATGACGTCGATGAAAATTTAACTAATCCTTACGATTCTAACGAGGATTAGGTAACCGTTACAATAACAACAATAACCTGGCGTTGTCCCGCAGGGATACACCTCCTCTGTTATTGGCTAATGTTAGCTGTTTCTGGACTATTGACTCTGTCAGTCTCTCCAATTGTTTACTGCACAGCAACATATTAAAAGTTAACCATAACCGAGCAGCTCATAACAGCTGATTTCCAGTGATTCACAGTAAAAACATATCAAAATTTTCCTGGCAGTGAACTCTTGTTTGAATCACCGCAATTCAATCAAGTCCATTTGCACTTGACGTTATCGGAAGTGGCGGACGTTTCATCACCAGTAACTACAGTCTGTCAAGTAAGAGCGTGGTCGACTTTACAACAGTTAATGAAAGATTTCGCCCTAATTCCTTCGCGAGTCGATAGAGGGAAGCTTTGCCCTTGATCCATTGTCAACAAAGGTTCAGTTGCCGTTGATCTTTTGAAAGAGAATCACGTTGAACGCCATGAGTGTTAAGTACGTCAATTGTATCGGACTTATCTGAGCAGACAAGCGCCTTCTCCTAACCCCACAAAACATATAGTAGTTCGGCGGTGTTAAATCGCACGATCTTGGAGGCCACGTCCGGGCAAGAAAAAGATATTGTATTAATCGCATCTCTCTAGCGTTTCCCTTTGAAAACATGATGGCCGGTTTGATTTTTTCAGAAATATAGACCAATAATTCCCTCTGCTTATAGAGAACACCAAATAGTATTTAAAAGCTTGCAGACCATAACTCTTCGGCAAAATCCTTCATAAAATGGACGGATGATTCGCGTCTTCTTCAATACTCTGCTATTCTTCAGCAATAGCGTTTCGGTATGCTGAACCTGAATCAATTTCCTTGTGATTTACGTGAGTACCTGCCGACGACGGCCTTACATCACGGTGCTTTTAAAAAGCACAGACATACATAATTACAGTGGGTTGATCAGCGCCGCAAATTATAAATTCATTTTTGCACTTACTTTTTGGTTCCAATTGGTCTAAGTGGAGGAGACATCTTTTCCATCTTGGTCGGGTTCGAGGCCCGTCGAAAGCCTTTAACGTACTTTGGGTCCGGCACCCGGCCGCAGTGTCACTCCACACTGGATTGAATTTTTCAACCATACTTGCCTTTACGTTTTAACCACAGGCACCACGAATCTCCATAAAGGGCCAAACTCAATGAGCAGATTGGAGTAAACTGCAATGGTTAACTTCCCCCGTAGAACTAGGTTAAAGTCTCTGGTAAGACCCTGTAGCTTTTGCTACTAACAGTTGAGCACCCACAGCTCAATGACTGGTGACATTTGTAGCTGGAACTTCAAATATCTTTTCAATAAAAGAAAAACACACACAAAATTTTTAAAATCCCTTTGTGCTGAGTATTATAGCACTATTTCTGACATAGACTATGCTGACATTTCAAGGCAAGTCAGAGACAGTGCATATGGCTCTTACGATAACTTACCGTGGGTAAATTCGAACGCCTGTCCGGTGGTGGAATTTAAAGGGACAATAATCAGTTTTCTCCACCTGGTCCTTCCAACTGAGTGGAGGTCTTCCTCTTCGTTGAATACTTTCAGAGCTGTAGTGTTTTCGTTCATTCGGACGACATGTCCTAGCTAGCGCAGCCGCTGTCTTTTAATTCGCTGAATTTTGTCAATGTCAATATATCTCATAGAGCTCATCGTTTCGTCGAATGCCATATTCACCGTGGCCAACGCGTAAAGGAGCATAAATCTTCCGCAGAACTTTTCTTTCGATAACTCGAAACATCGATTCATCAGATGTTGTCATCGTCCAAGCCTCTGCACCATATTGCAGGACGGGAATTATGAGCGACTTATAGAGTTTGGTTTTTGTTCGTCGAGAGAGGTCTTTCCTTCTCAATTGCCTACTTAGTTCGAAGTAGCACTTGTTGGCAAGAGACTTTCTGCGTTGGAAATCGATACTGACATTGATACTGGTTCCAAGATAGACGAGTGTGACAACTGTTTGTTTGATGACAGGAGAATTTCGTCTTGTTCACTACCGGAACTTTTTGTTTCGCTTTCTTATTCACTCTAGAAAAGGAAAAACTAACGGCGCGGTTGCTAAGGCCAATAATATCAGTATCATCGGCGTATGCCAGCAGCTGTAAATTCTTATAAAGAGTGATTTTTTAAGAGCTTGATAACTTTTTTTAAAAAAAAAACGCATAAAATTTGCAAAATCTCATCGGTTCTTTATTTGAAACGTTAGATTGGTTCATGACATTTACTTTTTGAAGATAATTTCATTTAAATGTTGACCGCGGCTGCGTCTTAGGTGGTCCATTCGGAAAGTCCAATTTTGGGCAACTTTTTCGAGCATTTCGGCCGGAATAGCCCGAATTTCTTCGGAAATGTTGTCTTCCAAAGCTGGAATAGTTGCTGGCTTATTTCTGTAGACTTTAGACTTGACGTAGCCCCACAAAAAATAGTCTAAAGGCGTTAAATCGCATGATCTTGGTGGCCAACTTACGGGTCCATTTCTTGAGATGAATTGTTGTCCGAAGTTTTCCCTCAAAATGGCCATAGAATCGCGAGCTGTGTGGCATGTAGCGCCATCTTGTTGAAACCACATGTCAACCAAGTTCAGTTCTTCCATTTTTGGCAACAAAAAGTTTGTTAGCATCGAACGATAGCGATCGCCATTCACCGTAACGTTGCGTCCAACAGCATCTTTGAAAAAATACGGTCCAATGATTCCACCAGCGTACAAACCACACCAAACAGTGCATTTTTCGGGATGCATGGGCAGTTCTTGAACGGCTTCTGGTTGCTCTTCACCCCAAATGCGGCAATTTTGCTTATTTACGTAGCCATTCAACCAGAAATGAGCCTCATCGCTGAACAAAATTTGTCGATAAAAAAGCGGATTTTCTGCCAACTGATTTTGGTAATAAAATTCAATGATTTGCAAGCGTTGCTCGTTAGTAAGTCTATTCATGATGAAATGTCAAAGCATACTGAGCATCTTTCTCTTTGACACCCTGTCTGAAATCCCACGTGATCTGTCAAATACTAATGCATGAAAATCCTAACCTCAAAAAAATCACCCGTTAGAAGATGATACATTTTCTGTTTAGTTCTGCAGTTCGAATTATTTTCTTCAAAATTAGATTGCATATGTCACACGAAAGAACGTCGCCTTGTCTGAAACCTCGTTTGGTATCAGACGGTTCGGAGAGCTCTTTTCCGACCCTGATGGAGCTTTAGGTGTTGCTCAACGTCAGTTTAAACAGCTGTATTAGTTTTGCAGCTTTGAAATCGACGAAGAGGGGGTGCGTATCAATTTTTTTCCATCAAATTGTAGAATGTAGTGTGTCGGTCCAAATAGCCTTAGGCTCTAATTTTTTTCTGCGACTTTTCTTTTCTTACAGCGGATATCCTTTGAAACACTTAATGAAATTGGCTAACAAATTTTAGTTGTCTTATTTAGTAAAAAAATTATTAATAACTTTTAGTTTTTTTTTAATCAAAGCAAATGAGGAAGTTTCAAAAATTAAGACCCGACTTTCTCTTTTCAAATAATTAATCGTCCAATGTTAAGTTTTATAATTCCCGAGTTCAATTCACATACTTGATGCCTGGAAATTTTGAAGCAGAATACTGACTAGTATTTATATTGAGAAGTAAGCGCTCGCACCCAGTTATTTGTTGGGTGTGAAGTATTTTTCTTAATTTCTCAAAAGCGTCTCTAAAAAGACATTTCTTAGCTTATACTAGTATATCTGTCGTGGGAAAAAATATATGGGGAGCTATTCTGACAAATATCAATATTCCGCACTTACGCTACATTATGTCATGGGTGCAACTAGTCGTATGAGCAACCACCACTTGAGCGAAACAATATTTAATTTATGACCGCACAATTCCCTAAATTTGCAGCTCAATAATTAAATTCAATGTGTGCTATTTTCACAACACTTATATTGTAATCGCTTATAAATCACTTTTTATTGAATTCCGCCACATATCAAATGCAGAGACATTCATATACTACATACACACATATAAGTAACGTACATACATCTACATACATATGTTGAGAGCGACGAATTTTTATGACGTTAACCCCTCTATATAGCTGACCATTTTGTATTTTTTATACAAGCACCTGCCCTAACTCCTATCAGTAGCGCAACAAACAGTCGCAATCAGATTTATAGAAACACATATGTATGTGTGTGTGCGGGTGTGTATACATTTATTTAGATATATGCGTTCACGAGAGCTTTAAAAACATTGTGCTACCAAAAAAGTCATAAATTTTGTATTTCCAATAAAATATTAGCAATGTATTGGCGGTGATTTCACTTTTCCAGAACATTTACCAATTTCCAACTACACATGAATCAATGAATAAATTTAGCAATTTAGAGTACCAAGGACGTATACACACACAAAACTGTGGGTGTACGTTGAGTATGTGTTTAGTGCCGCCCGCATTGCGATCGAACATTTTCAAGCGACTTCAAATCACACCAATATATGCAATACATACAAATATGCATGTGTGTGTATATGTGCGATTTTATAAATCTTTATAATTGTATGTGTGCATATTCGCACGTGCACAGAGAAATGTCTCAATCGATTTATGTAAATGCACATACAATTTAATTGTGGTGACAAACGGTTACAAACACAAAAAACCTCAGGTCGATACAAACACCTAACCGCACATACAAACAGTTGTCCAACCTTATATGCATATGTGAATTTTGTTTGTGCGAATGTGCATTTTTATTATGAATAATATCGACAAACGATTTGGAAGTGTTCAATGGCTTTGAATAAAATTACAATGAATCATAAATTGTGCAGACGGCTGCCTGCCTGCCAACGGGGCTGCCTGGTACTCAAATCCCACCCAATTGTTCTACGGTCGGACAACTGGTCAAACCGTTGCACACATGTCGGCGACACACATTCGGAATGGAATAATTATGTAAGCACATGTGTGTGTGTGTGGGTGTATCGGTGTTTAGTCATATTTGAAGGAGTCTATTATGAATGTGTGGGGTAGGGTGCTGAAGTTGTTAATATCTTTTATTCAATGGAAGTGATAGATAGAACGAAAGTCACAGTTTTCCCACTCTGTTTAAGTTCTTCAGTGGACGGTGAAATAGTTGAATTGAAACTATGTGTAGCACTCAAACGAATCATTAAACTAAAGTTTCAGTTCGTCGAAAACCCTCTTCATAATCAAAAAATTATAATTTAGTTATAATAAGGATTTGATGAAAAACATATATACGGGTATCAGTCAAATTTGTTTATTTTGTTTTCCTCCCTTCGGAAAGTACTTTAATTAAAGATATAAATGGCAAGGCAAATACCAATCTTTCAAATCATGATCCAAATAAGTTTATACGGGTTTACTTGGGCGAACATACAAGGAATATATTTTGTAAGCTGCTATGCTTGTCTATGCTTGTCTTGTAATTAGCGAATTTGAAGATTTTCTCCTGGAGCTGTCTCCAGAGACCAGAAGCCAATCGCCAATAATAATAGCGGGAGATTTTAATGCCTGGTCTACTGCTTGGGATGGCAGTACAAATTATCGTGGTCGTGTCTCTAGAATTTTTGAGTTAAACAAACCTTACGATTTTAAATAGTGGCACGCAAAGTACCTTTCCAAAGGGAAATTGTTTGCGAACGGTGCGCTTACCAGGCCTTCTAAATCAAAGGTGTCAGACATGTACACAAATAGTGATCATGTGACTATATTTGCTGAAGTTTCGTTCTCCCAAGAAATGAAGCGCTGTCGCAGAAATACATCTCGAAAACGAAGTTAGCGGCAAAACGAATTTAATACTGATATTTTTGAGAGCATCTGAAGAATCTGGCATCAGGCGTAGACGCCACCCTCTTGGTATCAGCGGTGCGGAAGGAACTAGTTGTAGCATGTGATGCAACAATGCGCAGAACGATATACAAGTATAATAACAATCGAAAGCCGAAAGCAGGAGGAACGAAGCTCTGTCATCCAGCCAGATGCCGCTTACAGCGTAACCAGAGAGGAGAAAACGAAATCCGCCTCAGAGAAGTATATAAACACCAAAAAAGCTCCTGAAGTCAGCCATTCCCCGTAGCAAAATATCCTGTTTTAAAAAGTTCTATGAAGAAGCATAGACCCCTAGGGAACGGCATGCAAAATATGTATGTAAAATTTCAAAAATACGTCATAACAACCCAAGCATTTATGAGAAATGTTATCTAAACATTATTCCTGACACATGACTCCATTTCCTGTGCTAAGCGAAACGAAACTACCGAGCCTACCCTATTAAAGAAAGAACTATTGACTATGACGAAAAAAATCAAAAACTCCAAAGCGCCAGGAATTGATAGTATACCAAATAGAGCCCTAAAAGAACATCGCTTCTGTTTGTTAAAATGTACAATGCGTGAATAATAGAGGAGGTGTACCAAGATCCGTGGACAGTATAGCGTTTGGTTTTACACCCTAAACAAAAAAGGAACTCAAAGAACATTAATCATATCGACCTCTGTGCATGCTCGAAACCATTGGTAATGTGTACGAAAGCATAGTAAGAAACCATTTGGAGTTAGCAACCCAAAAAACTGGTGGATTATCAGAGGAAAAATCAAGTTTTATAAAAAAGAGGTTCACTATTAACGCACTAAGAGAAGTAGTTGATACTGATTAATGTGTAGTAAGTGGGAAAAGATGGAAAGGTGGTACAAAAAATTATTGCGCGCTAATTAACCTGTATGCGAAGCATTAACTTGGAACTCCGCAAAGTAGGCAAATATAATAAATGCTTCTTTTTTCAAAATAGGAGACTGTTTTTTGACACGCACGAGGGCACTCAGAGCTACACAATCCTTAGAGAAGTACTCGGTTTAAGGCCAGAAAACCGAAGTCCTGCTCAAACACTCCAGGAAACTTAAAGAAAATATATTCACCATAGGAGAATGTGAGATTACTTCACAGCCACTCTTGAAGTATCTTGGTGTAATAGTGGACACTGGACACTATTTTAAAGAGCACTTGGAAAAAACGACATATAAAGCAAATCAAATCTATAATGCTTCGCAAACAGAGGCTGTGTGTTTGTTCCATGCAAAGGGCAATGAACCCACAGAATAATTCTCGTCATACATTCGTGAATAGATAGCCAATATGGGGACTTGGATTTCCACGTGACCCAAGTACTTAGTGGCCATGGATGCTTTAGCAGCTACCTATACAAATACCGTTATGACTTTGGTCAATATTGTCCGAAGTGTGCAGAGTGTGTAGAATACTCTGATCACGTACTCTATCATTGTCCTCGGTTTTCAAGTATAAGGGAAAAGCTGAAACCCACACATGGAGGTAGTCTCGCCAATTAGACTGCACAGTTCTCTGTTAAATGTCATCGAAGCGGCAGCTGTAATTATGATGACATTGAGATATTAAGCGTCAGTCAGTCCATATTTTAGAGGAGATTTAGATTTAGCGGATTAAAGTACCGTACTCCGGCTTTCGATGCTTAATTCTACTATCAAGACAAAACAGAAAAAGATATTCCCTTACACATATTCTTATTTTCACTTAATTACAAGTCAGATCCAAAAGTAACAAGATTTTTGAGCTTAGTTTACGGTCTCTTGATAAATTGAATAGTTGAAACAGTTAATAGGTTAAGGGCACGCAACTATCGTAAAATTTGGACGCGGAAATAATTTCTATTCAGAAAAAATTTTCGGAATAATAACAATATTAAAAATATTTTGGAAATAAATTTTCATTATTAGAGGCCTTCAAAGTGAAATACTGAATCCGCCACTACTTTGAAGTGTATAACAGCTTCATGGCGATTGTTCAACCTACTTAATTCTTGATATATGTATAATTATAAAAATTCCCATAGTTATATTATTTTTTATACCGCAGGATAGCAATAACACCTGCTGTACAAAGTACTAAATTGGCATATTGAGACCCTTGGAAGCAAAGACAACTCAAACAAATGGAGAGAAATACTATACGCCCAAATAAGTCAAGTACTCCACTTTTCCATTGTGGGCACCAACAAATGATTAAAGCTATTTGCATTTCTGTGGTAGCCGAAGAATTTAATGTTATTTTGAATCAATTCAATACTCAACTTTGTTGGATCCAAGATGAAAAAAAATCCAATGGGTTTATCTATACATAGGCGTCTATATATATTTTTGGCCTAGACAACACTAGGTGTTGCCAGGTGCAATCTGACATTTCCATTGGAAAGTTTGACATTTTTTAGCATAACATCACTCAGAACGTTTTGTCATTTAATAGTGAATTGTTTTATTTATAGGAAATTAAAAAATTCATCCCGGCCAAAAAATGGAATTAACTCGTGAACATTTCCGTGCGATCATTTTTCACAACTTTCGACGTGGATTATCACGACAAGAGTGCATCGATGAACTGAAATCTTTGTATGGCTATGAAGCACCATCCTATAGCACTGTGAATTCAATCGTGGCCGACGCTCGCTCAGAGACGAATTCCGTGAAGGTCGTCCAAAAACAGCCGTTGTGCCAGAAAACATCGATGCCGTACGTGAACTGATAATGCAAGACCGTCATGTAACATACCTTCAGATAGAGGCATGCCTATGCATTTCTCACACTAGCATATATTCGATATTACATGAACACCTGGCCGTAAAAAAGGTTTGTTCTCGTTGGATGCCGCACAATTTGACAATCGCTCAAAAAAAGGCTCGTGTGGATTGGTGTAAAGAAATGCTGAAAAAATACGATCGCGGTGCTTCAAAAGACGTTTATAAGATCGTCACAGGTGACGAATCATGGATCTATGCGTATAAGCCCGAAACAAACCAGCAATCGACCGTGTGGGTGTCTTCCAAGACGAGCCAAATCCAACGAAAAAAAAAAAAAACCATTTTCGTTGATAAATATTCCTATTTTCATTATTAGGGCAGAAATATATATAGCAGCTCTCGTATACAGACGGACATGGTATATGGACGTTTATATATATTTTATATGTCTCCGACGCTTCCTTCTGAATGTTACAAACTTCGTGGCGTATTAATAAAGAAGATAGTTTTGGAACGTCAGGCGTCACGCATAAGGCCCTGGCTCTTAAAAGAAAATGAGCAAAAACGATTTAACTCTACCACAAGGCGAACTAATTTTTTTGTTTTTTAATTCACCCGTTTTCGAACTAAAACCTGAAGTAACAGCTGAATGGAATGAAATTAAATCCGTTCAAGCTTAGCTGCATTTAGTATTTGCACAAAAATTTTCCTTCTTTTTGATAGGCACATCAGTTCCTTCTGAGAAGTTTTCTTAAACAGCAAGTTTCACTATAACAGAAAAAAGAAATTTTCAAAAATTTTGCAATTAGTTTCAATTTTAAATAAACAAGTTAAAGTAAATAAATAAAAATAAGTAAGAAGGGGCTAATTTCGGGTACAACCGAACATTTTATACTGGCACGCATACTTTGCACGAATCAAAGCCAGAGATATACTTTAAGGTGTAATACCAATCATATAGAGTAAAGTCAGTCGAATGTTCGGAAATCCTGATATTAGTTATATAGGGGCTAGGCCAAGTTTTTGCTCAAATTAAACATGTTCTGTAATTTTTATTAAGATAACTTAAATATTGGCCGCTATAAATGATGACATTAAAGTTCGAAAATATTTGGGGTATTCCATACCAAATCGGCCACTTTTGAACCCGACCTCTTTAGATTTTTCTGAAACTTATCCATCCTTTTCTACCTTTTGAAACACATTTTTGAGAATTTTTTCAAAATTTTTTGTCCAACTTCAAAAAAGTTATGAATTTTGCTATTTCTTGCTAAAAAATGGCTTTTTTATATTCAAATGGCCATAACTTTTGTAGAAATTGACTTTTGGGGACCATTTTTTTTTTAATTTTTGTTTTTGAATTAACATTTCGAAAAAATACTCGAAACAAATTTAACACGATCAATTATATAAAATAATCGGTTTTTTTAAGTAAAATTGTAATTTTTTTTTTGGAAGTTCGCCATTTTTTTAATTTTTTTTTTCCTCAAAAAAAACTTCAAATAATTTGGCAACTATTCCTGTTAATCCTGGAGTGGGTCGACTTTTTTAAATATTTTTTTTTATTTATTTAAAATTTTTTTTCATTTTTTAAATAAAAAAAGTCGGCCCATCCGGGATAAGCAGGTATAGTTGTCATTTTAATTAAAGTTTTTTTGAGGAAAAAAAAAATTAAAAAAAAAATGGCGAACTTTCAAAAAAAAAATTATGATTTTACTTAAAAAACCGATTATTTTATATAATTGATCGTGTTAAATTTTTTTCGAGTATTTTTTCGAAATGTTAATTCAAAAACAAAAATTAAAAAAAAAAAAATGGTCCCCAAAAGTCAATTTCTACAAAAGTTATGGCCATTTGAATATAAAAAAGCCATTTTTTAGCAAGAAATAGCAAAATTCATAACTTTTTTGCAGTTGGACAAAAAACTTTGAAAAAATTCTCAAACATGTTTTTCAAAGGGTAGAAAAGGATGGATAAGTTTCAGTAAAATCTAAAGGGGTCGGGTTCAAAAGTGGTCGATTTGGTATGGAATACCCCATTTATATTAGGTATCAGTGAAGTATTTACCCAATTCAACTCATTTTTGATACAAAGGATAACTATTGTCTGGAAAAAATTCTGTCTGAATTTAAATTATATTTCTCATACACTGACCAATATTTTCGGTCAAAATTCAACTATAGATACTGAGGCCCACATTTTCGGTTTGAACAGTTTTGGTTTGGATTAGGACAATTTTTATATTAATATTACTTACTTCTTGATTTGTGTACTGGAAACTGAAAGAATCAAGTGGAATTTATAATTTCTTAACTTTTATGCTAATACCATAACTCGCCTTAAGTCCCTTCTCGCTTAAAATGTTATCTTAGCGATTTAAATTTTCCATATTCATTCCTTAGTTTCAGCTTCTCTCTGAAAATGATGCTATTTCTTTGAAGAAAAAGTTTTCCTTTATTATATCAGGTCTAATACATCTTCTCAAGCTTCATGCTTTTGTAAATGTTCAAGTAGTGTTAGCAGACGTAAGCATGTTCTCAAGTATCCGCACTGTATAGCTAACTCATCCATACACGTATATTTGTATAAAAAAGTGTTATCAAGGAAAACTTATGGAAAAAAGCTTTGAAACAAATAAAAATCATCCTAAGATAACACTTATATGCAGCAATAACAAATATTTGCAATAAACCCTTCCGCTTTTGTATGCATATTTATATATTATAAATATCATATATATATATATTTATGTGTTGGCTATATAACATACTCAAATACACATAACAAATATTTATTTGTAGCCTTCGGGCATTGTTTCCGGCTTGCATTGGCCGAGGGCTACAACTTAGACACTTAAGTGTTGCCCAACAAGCACACATTTGTTTAACAAATAAGTGTACACGTCCGAGTCTCGACACGCCAACACAACCACATAAACACACATATTCATAATATTTATGCAGAAAGGCACAAGTGCTTGTAAAAGTGGTAATACCGTTCCGCCTGGAGTGTATGCCCTTTGCGCTTAGCTTTTATGCTTGTATTTGTGTATTTGCTTTTTATTATTTACACTTTCCGCTCTTCAGTTAAATAAGGACGAAGCGAAAAAATCAGCAAAAGTTGTATGGGCAAAAAGCGTGTGGCGCAGGAAGCTTACAAGTGTATATTCAAGTGACTTGCCTTACATGTATGGCGTAAAACAACACTGCTGCAGAATTGATTCAGTCGGAGTGTGTCTCAATATCTTGGGACCTTTGACTGAGTTGAACAACCCACTAGCAGTCTGCAATGGCCTTTCGCTCCTTTGAGTGAGTGCAAAAATGTTTTTCAAACAAATGCAAACGGACATAAACGCCTGTAAATAACAAATCCCAAGTCACATTTTTATTAGAATGTATGCTAAGGATCACTGGTGAGTGCCTTTCTAAGGACATTAGTGTATTTGCCAATCTCAAGTGTCTAAGTGGTGTAGGAAACAGGAAACTCAATGTGAGCTGCTAATCAAGATTTTTCTGAAGTGCTTTGCAGCTCTAAGTGTTTGCTGTACTATTTGAATAAGTGTTCGAATTACAATAGAGGAAGCCGTTTGTGACTTTTAACAATTCAATTTAACTCATGCTCGCTACACTGTTCCTCTTTCTATTTCAATTTGGGCATCAACAGAATTGTAGAACATTTTGAAGCTCAACCTTGAGGATTACAAATTTTAAGTCAACTGTTCACTTTTACGTCCGATAGGAATTGAAACGGATATTACTGTGGCCTAAAATTTTTTGTCACCGAATATTTGTAACAGGTGAATTGGCAAGTCCCTGGCATGACACGCATACCATAGATTACGCAACTAGAATTAAATCCATTTGATTTTTAGCTGAAAAACCTGAAGGTACTTCCCGGTCTTTGATCTTGACCAGCTGCAAGAGTATTACATGTTTGGTTACACACGAACTTAGAGCTTCCTTACTTGTTAATTATAGCTTTAACCATATGTGGCTTGACGCAAAAGTAGTTTTGTTGGACCATTTGAAAACGAAATTGCCGAAAAACAAAATTCCATAAATTGAGTTTCGAATTGCTTTCGCATCTAGTTATAGTGGGTGCCTTAAGTGCTCTGTGGAGGACGCTTTTTCTCTCATAAAGAGGTCGACATACTGTGGAACAGAGAACTTTAAGGTTGACGCCTTTAAAGTACTAGATTAGTCTAAGTATTGTCCTATAGAAGAGCAGTTTGTTTTTTAGACAGATGTCGGATTTTAATCTTAGGAGCCAGTACAGTTGCTCATAACCCGATAACGTCTCCTGTCCATTATAAAGCCAAGATATTTTGCGCTTGTGTATGTTGTTATCAACTGACTGTATAAGGCTACTCGTGGACATACTATTTCGCTCCAGAGGGTATGTATAAATCACTTGTATGGACTTTTCAGTATGAATGCCAATGATCCATTACGTTTGCAGTTTTTTTGAGAAAGCAATTGAATTGTCACTCCGCGGCAGCAGTGCAGTGTCACCTGCATAGATTCCCATAATTGTGAAGTCAGGATTTATCACTGTTAGGTACTCTGTGTACAGAATATAGAACGCAGGCGCAACTACCTTGATTTTAGGTACACCAGCGCGTATAGGTTTCTTTTGTGACTCAGCACCACGACGATTGACGAAGAAAATCCGATTATTCAGGTATGACTGCAACATCTGGTACTTAGTCATGGACTCTTCTTTACTGGCCTAGTCACCGCTTTCGGGGTTATAATCTTCCTCTCCTTCTACTTCCACTGGCAGGTACTAAATCGAAAACCTACAGAGCTGGAGTGTTCGTTTTCATCCGGACAACATGACCTAGCTAGCGCAGCCGCTGTCTCTTCATTCGCAGAACTATGTCAAATTAGCCGCATATCTCGTACAGTTACTTTATTCTAAGATGTGGTATTATTCAATTGGGTCATGAAGATTTATGATTTCCGCACTGGCGTTGCGAAATGATTTCTTTCTCGTCCAGCATAAGTAAAAGTCTGTTCAAAAATATTCTTTTAAGTCTTTAATTATTTCCGAAATAATTATTGGTAGACTAATCAGTCGATATTGAAACTATTTTGGCACATTTTCATTGGGAACAAAAACAGCAGAGTCTGAGCATGCTTTCAAAGAGCTTGGCAATTATGCTGATTATGTTTCTTGGTATCCCTTTAAAGGATAGTGAAATAATTCTTTCATTGCCTGATGATTTTTGTTAGACAATGCTTTGTTCTCCTCCGGACTTCTATAGCATGTATTTCTGTGATCATCTGACAATCAGCGTTCAAAGATTTGCTGACTTCTGCTAGAGCTCGTTGTCGTAAGCGTCTAATGGTGGTGTGTGACAAAGTATTCACCTTTTTCGGTCATCGTTTGTCATCAGAGACCTCTGTTGTTTATAGCTGATAAGATGGAATATCTAATATTTGCACAGAGTGTTTTTTATGAGGGGTCCTCGAATTAAAAAAGCCATAAATTTGGTTTGGAAAATTATTTTTATTTATTTTAAAGTACAAAATGTGTGAAAATAATCATAACTTCAGAACCAATTCACTTTTAGTCGATATGACAACCTTTTGCTTTACTATGGCCTTGAGACGGTCAAAAAACGAATCGCAAGCTGCCCGAATGTGACTTGCCGGTATTTTGGTCCACTCACGGACAATGGCTTTCTTCAGCATCTCGATACTAGTGTATTTTTTACTTCGGACCTTGCTCTCCAAAATGGCCCAGAGAGAATAATACGTTGGATTCGCATCTGGTGAATTCTATAGCCATTATGTGGTCGTAATGAAGTTCGGAACGTTGTTTTTCAGCCACGTTGCAGTCTTTTGATGACCACCTCCATGGCGTTTGGGATGCTACGAGTATCATTGTAAGGAGTGATGGAGCGAAAAACAAAAACTATATTCACATTAAGGTGTTTGAGCTCACGAACAATTGCTGGCTGTGATTTTCCAGGTAAATATAAAGCAATCACAGTACTACGTTTGAATTCCATCGCTCATCACCTTTTTTTGCGTTCACGTTTGGCAAAACGCTTTTGTACACTTGTGAACAATACTCCGAACTGTCATTCAACAAATTTATAAACAGCTGATTCCAGAGCGACAGCTGTGCGAACGGTGTGAAGTTGGTTACGAGGTTTGACACATATTAGTCCATCGTATGTAATGAAACATTTCTTAGTGATAATACCAGCAGAGGTAGAAATTGAAATTTGAATCAGTTCATACTCAAGACTCAACTAATAACCTTGTGCCCTCAAAATATTTTTAACCACGCCCACTTTTAATTACGCAATTGGTTCGAACTGGAAAACAAGACCCTTAAATGCTACTCGTCTTATTGAAATATCTCCAATATCGGAATTCATTAATTTGAAGAAGAAGAATATACATGACTGAATCAGCGCCCTTGCTAACTAAGACAATACTTCCGAGAGTATAACCTAAGCTTAGATACAAGGTGGCATTGAGGAGATCATATACGCTTTCGTAAGATCCGTGGTGAATTAGGCTTTCGTTTTGCGACAAAAAACCGAGAAGTACTAGGTATCATATGTAAGTGAAATGTCTTCAATATTTAAAGGGTGTTTTTTTGTTATGGTCAATGATTTAACTTCATTTCGGACAAGTGACCGCCTCGGCTGGCTCGAATAAATTCCAGCCGATAGGACCAATTTTCGACCGTAGGCCAGCAACAACGCAACGAATATTGTCTTCCAAGGCGTCAATCGCCTCGAACTTATCTGCATAAATAAGTGGCTTCACATAATCGCACAAAAAGCTAGCTTGTAGTGGTGTAAAATGGCATCATATTGGAGGCCACGCTACAGAAACATGACGAGAGATAACACGCTCAGCAAAAGTTCCCTTAAATACCATAAATAGATTGATTTGTTGTCAGTATGGTATGTAACCTTGATTTGGGTAGTAAATTTGCACGATTTGTGCCTTGTTCTGGAGTAGGACTGTTTATTAAAAAAATGTCAAACCATACTTAGTATATGTAAAGTAACAGCTGTTGAAAAAACCAACTCCAAAAAAAGTATAACCTCATTGAAAACCACACGTCTAAAATATCATTCGTTACTTATGTATAAGCAATACAAAATTCTGAAATCAATCAACGATAGCATATGTCAGCGGCTTAATATTACAAAGTATAATGTCATGGACTTCCCATTGATATCCCTAATATTGTTTAATAGAAACTGAGTAAATCAAGTGAAATCCACGAATTGTGAACAAAAAAACATACACTTCTTCGCCTTGATTTCATTACAAGCAGCTGAAAACAAGCAAGTAAAAATAACAGTGAATTCTTCGCTCCACAAAAGTTAGTGTAAGTACGACACTCCACGGCGTCGGCAATAAAGCTTTGTAGCTACAACGTGTTAGCAGTCAGTTCGCACACGATCCTGCGGAGCCAACGATCCATGTAATCCGTTTAGTATACGCCATTCTTGACCATGCCGTGGACGTTGCGCCCCCACTATTTCCTTTGTTGCTGTTAGCATTTTGCGTCTTAACTGCAGTTCTTCTGCGTTGAAATTCTACTGCGGACGTAACTTTTTGTCTTAACCATTCGTTGCTGGCTTTAATTTATCAACGTCATATAAAATCGATTACAGTTGGTAATGCGACATTTGAGTTGCAATTATTTTTAAGTACAAGTACATTTGACAATTTCAATTTATCAACTCCCAAGGGGACTTGTAAAGATTTGCGTTCTGTTTGCGTTTTTTTTTTATTTTCAACCATTTTCGTACAGTCAAAAAAGAAGTAAGTTTGCAAACAAACGCGCCCACTACAGAGCGTAAATAGAAATTAAACTTGCGTTAAAGGAGAAACAAAGAGATAGAGAAAGAGAACGATAAGCTAAAACTCCATGGATAGTGCTGCAAAGCTCTAACACTCATGCAATGACCACTGAAACTAACAATAACCGTATCGCTGTTGATTCTGGGCTATTGATGTGCCAGCGTGTTGCGCCACCACCGGATCAGCCCAACCTCAGCATTCAGTGTACATAGGTTAGCTCACTTTGTTTAGTTCAACCCAGTTCAGTTATGTTATTGTGGATGACAAAACAACAGTTACAAATTCCACCAAATCAGCTTATGTGGTCATTGAAACTCTCGGTACTACACCGCTATCACCGCACGCTTTCGTCCAATTGTCCCCGCGTGTAGCCCACTATTGTGGACTAAACTGTGCTTTGCTGAGGCTGCCGAGTTTGATTGTCATACGCAATAAAGGGTGGTCCATAAAGTGGCTCTATTAAGGATTTTGCCTAATTTATTTTAAAAGAAAGTCAATAACGTAATTCATAGATACATCGGATCAACCGTTAAAAGTCTGTTTCTGGAAATGAGAGAGTAACATTTTAGTGTCGGAAAATATCATTGGCCAAAATACAATAGAAAATGCCGCTGAAAACGTCATTATGGTTAGCTATTAGTGATGCGGAGATCTCAAAGATAGATTTATGTCGTGGAAAATTTGCTGTTTGGACTTGATTAGCTTAGATCTCAGTGGAAATATGCAACGTTTGAAATACTCAATGCCAAAATCTTTATGTCACAAGTCATGTTAACCATCGTCTCTGCGATGTTAAGAAGTAGACTCGCTGCAATTCGCTTACATTCGTACCATAGATAGAAACAGTTCGTCATAAAAGTCTTAGAAAGGCTCAAAAGAGCTTCCATGCTTCATATTTGGTATACGAGAATGCGTTACTGCGATATCAGAAACCAATGGCTGGATCACCCTGTATATGTATTGTATGCAAGTAAACGGAAAGGCATTGCAAGTGGACGAACAAACAAATATGGCAGCAAATAAATAAAAGCATACAATCAATTCGTAAGACTAACGATACGAAGTTAACCCAAAAAGCAGTCAGCGAAAAGTGTCAGTAAGAAGCGGAAAAAACCAGGACCATGGCGTTAGTGTATATCGCTATTCGTCTGTATGTGTGATGTAGTAAAATGCAGAAAGCGCGGCGAAAGCTTCAAATTCCAATTATATTCCACGAAATTCCCTATTGCGCTCTGACGAAATTGTTTGTTTTCTTTGCCATTGCAGGGCACAATTGAATCTAAGTACTACTGCGAGTAGTGCTCCTTGTTGTTGTCTTGGCTATCATTGTTTTTGTAATGCTAGTGCCTTCTTGTTGCCAAAGTTATTTGTTTGTGCGCATCTAAGCATTAGCACACTCCAAGTGCCACTCCCTGCTCGTTGGCTGTTCAATGTTTTTTTTTCGTTATTTTGGCATTTTAGAAGGGTCGTCGCTACGCGGTATTTTGCTGTAACACCACCGCTTTAGCATATTGTCAACGACACCATGACCACCACGTTCTTTCTGAGTGCTCGTCTCCCGGCTCGGACGCAAAGTTACAGTGGCTTTAATCACTTATTTATCAAATAAAAACTAAAGTCTACAAGACAGATGGTGGATGCGAAAGATTTTTGCATAAAACGTGTTTGCTACATACAATTCGGACATGAGTTAAGAGTTTTACCGATCGTCGTGATGATCAGATCGTTTATGATTTAACTTCTTTCATAGAGTGGCGAAAAGAAAACATTCTTAAAATTAGCTTTGTTACACAGGCCTTGGAAAGATTTAAAAAGTAGCTTACTGCTCCGATACGCAAAAGAAAGTTTGAGTTTTTAAGGAGTAGTTGAGGCGCATTGAGATTGCTAACCTTGAATGACATCGAGCTCTAAGGATCAGTAATTGACCATAAAGTAGGGAAACATTGGAACGAAGTAAGAAAGACTTTGAGTATTGTGACGCTAATGCTATGATGTACTCATGATAAGAATAAATCTTTGCTCATTTTAGCTCGGCGGAGTACCGCTGTCAAGCAACGTCTGATTGAATTCCACGAGCGAATGCGAAAAGGGAGGCAACGTGCGCTCCAATATTTCTTTCACTCAGTGTTGAGTTGGAAACGGTTAAATAATTTTACTCGCTTAGGTAAGGATTAAATGGACCCGCCAAATAGCATAAGGCTTTAAAGGCTTAAAACATATTTGAGTGAAGATCAGTCGAAAAATTCAATAAAAACTTGAAGAAACATAAAATAAAGCTCAAATTAAAATGTATATTGTCTTTATTCGAAAATTGTTCTTATTTTAGAGTTCACGACCTTCTATGAAACAATATTGCACTTTTTCAAAGAAAAGAAGAATGTCTTGAAGCAATAAGATATAGATCAAAATTAGTACGAAATAAATGGCAAAAGAACTGAAAAAACGACAGAAGAGGGAGCTTAAAAGAAAGAGGTAAAACAACGCATCACTTTGATATTATGAAAAGACTTTATGTAGTATATGACACGATATTATATACAAAAAGTTATTGAACCAAGGAAATTCCAGTATTGTAAAACACTGACTGGAGTCATTGAAATATAACAGTAGGATGCCTTACCTTAGAAATGGCATATAAATTTATAATTCGTTCCTTCGTTCATAGCAATGGCTACATATTATACACTAATTATTTACACCCCTTGGTGTTATCGCTTTAACCTATGTAAATTGATGCTTGGCAGCCAGCGTTCAATAGCTTTTATTCTGAAATATAATATGTGCTTACAATGTTGCCGGTTTCTTGGTATTATAGTAATTTTCACAGACTTCTCTTGAAGCCAACCGTACTCCATTTATTGAGTTCTGTATTGACCGAAACAAATGGTAGTCCGATGGTGCACGGTCAGGGTTATATGGTGGATCCAACAAAACCAACCCAGCCAACCTCTCCCAGTTTTTGCGGAGTTATCAAAGACGTGTGTAGTCCAGCGTTGTCCTGAAGGAGAACGAAGCTTTTTCTAATGATCAGTTTTGGCCGTTTTTTCGATTGCTTGCTTCAATCAATCAGCTCATAGTGGATAGTGGATGATTCCTTTGTAGTTAGCATTTTCTAAATGGTTCAAAATCGTTTTATGATGAATGTTTAGTTCCTTAGCGATGTCATGGCTGCTTATGTAACGTTTCTGGTCAATATTTTCCATAATTTCATCAATTTTTTCAACGATAGGTCGACCAGAGCAAGTTGCATCTTTCACATCGGAATTTTCAGAAAGAAAGCGAGCGAATCATTGTTGTGTTACACGAACTGATACAGCATTGTTTCCGTAAACTTCTCAATTTTCATTAATAGTTTGCGTGGCATACTTCCCTTTTTTATACAAGATATAGCAAATTTCTTTATTATTTTCACTCATTTTTCAACAGCTGTAACTTTTTTCAAATTCCCCGAATTTTATTGTATTTTATAGACAATTGAAACCTAAAATCTCATATTTCCAACATTATATGGTAAGATGCAATGTGATTAGTAACACTGGAGATATGCGACTCCAACGACATCTATTGAGAAAATACGAAAATATTTTTTCGACTGCCAAATATTTTGTAGTTCGAACGATATTATAAGAAGTATTTTGTGGCGTTTCTTAGAACGTATATACATATACGAGGTAAGCCCTTGTACTTTTTTAAAACTATATTCTTTCCGATATGATTTGAAAACAAATCCATAATTTTATTTCATAATTTTTCACACATAAGCCACAGTCAGACGCAAAGCCATAATGCGACTTACACCACCACAAGTTCCAGTGATAGGCTATAATGCAATTCTCACTGCCTTGGAATTATTTGGCCGTCGACATTTGAATTTACACACAAGGAATTCAGTCAATTTAACAGATATAGCATTTGCCGCGCCTTTCATTCATTTCAATACAAACATGACTTAATTTTCTTTTACTCGATGTCTGGCTGTTGTTGTTGAGAATGATATTGACAGAGCTGTCGTTAAGTAGATATGATTGTAGATACATAAAATAGAGCAGAAATTAAAATTGTAGACAATAAAAAGTCTGCGCTTTTTATTTGCTGAACGAACTTACGTATAAGACAAGCTAATAAGTGGCAAGCAGACACACTTGCCTGGCGGCACTAAGACTGTGAAAAGCGAACCTTAAAGACTTTCACAAATGTCCACCTGAATAACAGAAAAATATTTATTTATTTGTAGAATCTTTTGTACCCCTAGTAGAATTACAAAGTTGCGCTAAAGATGTGAAATTAACAATAGCAACTCAGTGAAAAATTATGTAAGCTAAAATATTCCTTGTTGTCGCAAAATACTTATTTTGCATATAAATCTCATAAGTAGTTGTACTTAAAGCGATTTGTTTACTCCGTTGTTTAGAATAGCTTGTTGACAATTTGCCGAAGCGATGAAAAATATGATTATGTGTTAGAAGTAGTTAGAAGTAGTAAGTAAGTTAACATTGCGTGATATCGCTCACCACGACGAACGGCGGTTCCTTCTTCATTTTCGAAAAAAATGGGCCGATGATTACACCAGATCAAAATCAGCAAAATCCGCACCATACAGTGATTCGTTCTGGGTGCATTGGCTTCTCGACGATTACGTGTGGGTTTTCTGTGCCCAAACGCGACAATTCTGCTTGTTAACGTAACTATCGAGGTGGAAATGAGCCTCGTCCGAAAATATGATTTTTCGGTAAAATTGACCATCCTCGGTCAAACGATCTTCTGCCCAATCTGCGAACTGTAGAATAGTGAATAGCGACCCATTTCGAAAAATTTAGACTTTTTACTGAATATCTGTCACTTTCCGAATGTTATTTGACGTTTCCAATCTCGAAATATAGATAATTCAAATTTAAAACGTTAGATGGCCCACCCGTAATATATTTATATGTATATACTATAAATAATCAGCATGACTAGCTGAGTCGATTTTGCAAATATCTTTTTCTTCCCAAGAAGCTGCCGCCATCTGAATCAAGTGCTAGTATGGAAAATGTTGACATTTGACCAGATCACTATAACTATAGCTGCCATACAAACTGACCGATCGAAATCAAATTCCGGTAAGGAATCTTTTGTATTTGTAAATAGTATTATAGCTTCAGTACAACCGAAGTTAAGCCTTTCTCTTGTTTTTTATTTAAACCGTTTCTAAATTATTTTACTTTTCGTAATGTTTTTAATATATAATTTCTTATGTGTGATTATGTATACTATATGTATGCATCAAATGAGCTGAACGCCTTATAAATTCTGTGTTGCTCATACGACCAGGTGTACTGTGTTATGCGCTGTTGTGTTGTTCAGCTAATGGAACCCGATTTTCTCAAAACTACATTTTTGAAATTCGGTCAATATTTTAATATTTTTTTACAAGTCCACCAAATCTCTTTTGGATTAAGATTCAGTTCTTTAATTGTACCTAGGATCACTGTTGAGGCTTTCTGAAATAAAGTGTTTTTGGAAAGAGGTCTAGTACCGGTAATTTACTAATTAACAACTCCAAATATAGATTTAATGAATTCTAACAACGGAAGTTTCGATTCTTTTTTCCTTATTCTTAAGGAGTTAGGGGTAAAAAACAGTTATTTTTTCCACAATTTTTTTCTCGTATTAAAATTAAATTTTATAAGAACCTTTTATTGTTACAAATGTACACTATTGACAAAGAATTTCTAAATTTTTGGTAAAAAATATTTTAAGCTCCGCCATTGCGACCCATTTCCGGTGACCCCTCGGAGAAAGGATGCGCCTGCGTTGGCAGAATAACTCCTTACAGGCTCATCTAAGTTGAAAAAATACGTTTTTTGTTAAAACCTTAACTTAGAATTAGGACGCAGAAAAATATTTCAATTGAAGACATTTTTGCAAAAAAATTCGAATTTCGCGAAATTTGTTTTTTCAAGTAGTTGTAATTGAAAAAAAACCTTCGTCCGTGTCTTTAGGGATTGTATCTCAAAAACCTGTATAAAATTTCATGAGGGTCGGTTGACTACTAAGATTACCCTTGATCTTGCTAACCGACTTCAAAAACACAATTTTGAGAAAAACACATTTAAAGACGGCACACTTTGCCTAGCTAGCTTCGAGCGCACAACTTCTCAAGGCTGTACCTCCGGAACTATTACTCGAATCATCAAAATTTAGGACAATATTCTATATGTGTTATAGAATTTAATAAGACAATAAAAAAGTTCGATTTTTTAAACCCCTAAATCCATGGAACCTCTTAAAAGAAATTATTAAAATTTTCTCTTTTTACTGATATGAACTGATTGATTATAAATTACATTTAAATATTGATGACTATAGAGTTGTACTATAAGCACCCCTCACTTACTTAATCAATTTAAATTATATTTATTGTATAATATTCATATTAGATGCTTTGAACATCTTATGGAAATAGGTCAGAGAATGACATGATGTTTTAACTGTCCAATGAATATCTTTATTATTTATAAAGAAATTCGAGTTCTGATTTTAAAAATTTGTACAACCAAAAAATTCATATATCAGTCTTTTTCCCAGTTTCAATAAACCGCTAATGAGGATCTATTTCTTAACTTAAAATATTTATATTGAAAAAGGCCGATGGGAATATCAAGGTTGGCATTGCGTAGTTTGTTAACATAAACCCAAAAATTAGTCTGTACCTTAAGCATAACCAAATAAATGTTTACTCTTCCGATTGTTTTATTAAACTCCGACTTTATGCTAATCATTCGTTTCGCCAATTAAACTAGTTAAACACTAAAAACATTTTAAAACAATAAATCAAGTATTGGGTACCCAATACTCATTTAGGTAGGTTTCATTTCATTTTAGGTAGGTTTCAGCACATAATTTTTTTATCTGTGTAGTCATATGCCTTGAGTAGGGAAAACGACAATCAGTGGAGCCTAATTTTGAAGCATTAAGACAACTGTATGGTATCAAAGGATTGAGATCGCTACAGTTTGTGTATCTTCCTCGATCGTAATTGCAAAATACTATGTTTTTCTTTCCAACGAAAGAAATGTTTCAGGCTGTCTAGTAATTAGAAATTAGTTATACCGCTAATATAGTATTGTATTTCGTATTTATATTCGACTTTTAGCTCTGGAACCTGCTGGAACTAATCAAAAACACAAATTTTGCATTTTTTGAATGTAGTTTCGGTCTTAATAAATATTTTTAAATTTTACTTTAGGAAGTGGAACTTATTCTCAATGATGTAGCTTGAGCCTAGCCTTCAAATTGTAAAAACCATCTGTCTGTTAATATCAATTAAGTTTTTAATTAAACTAATTGGTTAACGGTGATGACGCCTATATAACAATAACAAACCAATTATTTACTATTGAGAAAACCACAAATGTGCCAAACATTGATAAACCAGTAAAACAAAAACACCGAAGCAAATGCAAATCCTTAATTTATCCTTAAAAAAGTTAAATGAGTAACGCATTAGCATAAGCTTGAGTACAAAAATAACAACAAATATATTACCACAAAGCTGTAATCATAAATACTTATGTACACAAATTAAGCACATTTGTTTTCCGCGTATAAAAAATGCCAAAACAAAATTAATTAGTTTTGAAAATTAAAAAGCCAAATTAATTGGTGAACGTTACAACGGTTTTTATGCCCATGTGTGTACGTTTGTGGCAAGAAGCTGCTTAATGAAGGCGTTATCTTCACAGTGGCTCAGAAAAGTATTCCAATAATAAAATAATAAATGATAGTCATTTATTTTAATGTATTTATTTAAGCAAAATACAATAATAATCCTTAAAGACTAAAATATGTAAAAATCTTCTAGAAATACCTTCTCAAATTAATAAAAAATAATTTTATAGTGATTGGTTTTATGAGCACATATCGATGACCATCTCATACATTGTAATCGATCAATAAAATTAAGACTTGAGAGGTCAGAACGTATAAAATAATAGTTTTGTTAGAAATCAAGTCGCGCAAATTAGGGTCCAAATCACAGATATATTCATGTTTTGAACTAACGAGGGAGTTATGCAACATTTTCAAATAATATGGGGAATATGTGATTTCTCTTCCCAGGCCTTTGATATAATATGGTTAAAATGATTCTAGATTCAAACCAAATATAATAATAGAAGTTAATTTTGTTTTTATTTTATAAAGTGCATAAAGAAGTAGCATGAATATATTTCCTAGTGCCTTACTTTCTATAGATTTCTAAACCTTCTTCCAAAAGTGTTAATAGATTTTATGAGTAGCTCTTTCATAGCAGTAATACAACTTGGATAAAAAATTGATTGCCGAAACACGACCGTTATTGCAAGGAAATCATTATATTCAGTAAAAGATAATTCTTAATTGTTGATATTAATAAACTAAACCTATTCCTTTAATAATAATTCTAAAATATTTTGAATAATTCTGAAATTACATATTAATTAACACGTAAAATTTTGAACGCAACTGTATTCGCAGGCATCAGCTGAATTTTATCTGCCGGGGCATTGCCTGATCGTTTGGTTGGCAACAGATGCGCCTTCAGCTATTTCGCAAACCGACTAAATCTCTTTGATTAATAATGAAGAACAGTTTGCATGAAACAGGGGAGACAGTGATACCACCGTTTGTAAAATGCTTTCGCGAAATTTCCACATTTTGTCGACAGTTATAAAATGCTATACTTAGCAGTTGGCTAAAATGTGCAATTTGTAGAGATTTTTAATGTATGACGAATATATCTCAATGTAGAATATAAAAATATTCAACGCTATAATAGCATCGCTCTCAACACAATATGTAGAAAAGGAGATATGTATCAGTTATTTTATAGGTTAGGGTTATTTTATAGGTTAAATATAATATAACTATGAAACGGGAGTAATATTTGATCAAGTAGACTATATTAGGTGTTGACCAGGTGTGTACGTTTTAATCATATTTAAAATTAGGTTCTCCATTTAAGATCAGACTGTAGACAGGTTAAAAAGACTTGAACAATAACAGAGGCTTCATTTCGATATCCATTCGTGTACATATTGTATGTATATAGCTCAGTACCGAAATCGCTGTTGTTCACAGGTAGTTCTCTTCGTGCTCTCCAAACCTTTAAGATTAGCTAATCGAACAAACAACTGATAGAAAAAAATATTATACGACCTTAAAGAATAATTCTCATGTTCTTTCAGTATCAAGTAGGAATCGAAAGGATACTTGATCACTAGCTATTAAAATTTTAGGCTGGACTATAATACTAATTTTTGGTTGACCGATGAAAAGCAAAGTAAAGCAATTGGAATTTTGATTCACTATTTCGGTGGCTGAAGCTTGGGTATTTTTGGTTCGATTTGGACAATCTTGGTCATAAGGAGGAAGGCCTCAGAGGCAGTAATCGCGCAAAGTTTTAGCCCGATACATTGAATGGTGCTTCCTATGCATACTGGTGAAAGAATCGGACGGAATTTAAAATTGTGTTATTGTGTCGATTTCGTTAGTTTTCGGTCTGGAACATTGGAATAGCAAGATAATAATATATACTAATAGATAGGTCCTGAGATATCGAGGTGTGGGGCACTCCATATCCTTTTCAACTGGCCAAGAAATACTATATGAATGTTAGGCACCATTTGTGCGAAGCTATTCGTAAAGGGAGGCCTGAATTACGGTTCGGCAACTATTGGATTTTGCACCACAATAATGCACCGTCGCATACTGCATTTATTCTTCGTGATATATCGTGCCGCAACCACCGTGTTTGCCTGATTTACGTGGCTAATGACTTGTGATTTCTTAGCAAAATCGAACGACAGCTTAAAGGAAGGCATTGAACTTGAATCGCTAAGCGCATTGAAAGTTATCTCGGAAATTGACTTTAGCAACTGTTTCGATAAATTGAAAAATTGTTGGCACAAGTGTATTGTGGACAAAGAGATTAGTTTGAAAGGGACGATATAGGTTTTGAAGAATAAATTAAGAATTTCAAAATTATGAAAAAAGCTCTACTTTTTTTTTGTTTTGTTTTGTTTTCAAAAATGTGATTGTTTATGTGGTTTTGTTCATGACAGTGTAATGAAAAACGCTGCGTTCTGAAGCTTTATGTTTCATCAAGATTGCCACAGAATACCCAAAAACCAATTTCTTGATAAGAATCTTGATAAACTATCAGTATTTGGTTAATTTGTCAAGTTTTTGGAATAGAGTTCTGAAAGTAAGTTATTAATTAAAATTTCCAGTATGATGGAAAATCGGAGGAATCGGAGTACTAGAGGAAGAACTAATATATGGACCATCCCAAACATGCATTTATACTCTATATGTAAGAGTTTATATAATAAGAAAGCAGAGACAGGTATGTATACAAATCTACTAAGCGCACTTACAATTCGTATATTAAAACGTAAGCTTATTTAATTATTATATCCGCACATCGTAAAAGCTGGTCCTTAATACGTTATTTATGAAGTTAATCACATTAAATTAGTTTAGCCGCAAAGTTAATGACCAGCACACTTTACTGTTAATTGTTGCACCAGCCTAACGGTACATTCATTTCTATATGTAAATGCTAAAATATTAGGGCTGCCATGTAATTATAATTTTATTAGTATAAGCTGAATTTGCTATTACTTCTGGAAATATTTACACAAAGAATTTTAATTATTTACCAAATATTAATTAGCAGAATTTTCTTAAACGCCGAACGGACTCTGAAATGCTTCTTAAAAATTAATTTGGAATTTTTCTAATTGGCATCCCTGTATACGTGCCCACTCAATTAGATTGTGCCAGTTTATTGTTTGTTTGTCCGATGAGCTGCTATCATTTGAAATGAGTCCCTAATTATGCTCATAATTTAAGGTAATAATTTGTTAATGCTTCCGCACGTGCGTAAGGCACGTGTGCCTGGTTGTGTTTGCATATGAATTTGGTGGGGGCACACACCGCCTACGCATTGTCACGGCAAGTGACAACTGTTATTGTCAACACCACTGTCAATGGCGACTTCATAAAGCCTACTACGAGTACATACCTCCATAGCACATTTCTGTGTAATTAAGCAACATTTTATGGTTTGCGTCGTGGTTGTTCACTTTGTGTTGAATGTTGGAGAAATTAAATTTACAGCACTTAGCCTAAGTTCATTCTTTTTGTTATTTGTGTCTGGCAGCCGACAAGGAAGCACATAGTGGATACTCATGTAATTTTTTCTTGGCTGGCACAACACATATTTTCGTCTCACACCATTTAGCCTTGGCAATTGTTTCAGGAAACTTTTTTGTACTCAAATTATGTAGTAAGTAAGTGTGTGACTATGCTGAAGTTATTCAAGTGATTCCATTATTTGACATTGTCTTGAATGCGATAGTGCCTTAGTTACAAGAAATGCCTTGTGCGGGAGAAGATTGCTCAAGCATGTGCGTACTCACAAAATCCAAATTAGTACTTAGAAGGAAAAAACACAGGAAATGTTTGGTAATTGTTTAATTTATTAATTTCCTTAGAAATTTGTAGTGGCTTAAGGCAGATAAGAATTCGGTCGCACACTTTTACCTCACTATTTTTGTTACTAAGTAAGAATTTCATTAAAAATAAATGCATGATTAAATCCGGGGAAAAATGCGTTATGATTATGATTACTCTCAAGATAATTGACAATAAGACAATAGTTGCTTCTAACGAAACCAGAGGCAACAACCCTAGTGACAGTTGTTTCTTTTAGTTGTAAGCTGGTGTAATTATGCTTCACATTGAGTACTCTCTACACTAGAGAGGTAGAGTCAAGAACCATGCCATGTTCTCCCACTCTCCGAAAACTATAGATTAATTAAAATCAATGAACTGATTAATGGGACATAAGAACAAAAACTTTTAGTTTGGATAGGGCGAACTGTAACAACTTTTTAGCACACTCTGAGAACACTATTTCGTTTTATAACTGTATTTCTGTGACTTTGTGATTTTTCAACATGTAAAGTGTGATCCCCCTACTCTTTTAAAGAAAAAACATAGACATTCCAGTTTCAATTGTATATGTTTATTATCATTCGAAAGAAAATTTTTTGGCATTAATTTTTTGAAGATTATCTCTTTCAAATGTTGGTCGCGGCTACGTCTTAGATGTTTCAACCTTTTTCGATGACTCATTAGACCATTTCGAATGGTAATTGGTGAATTACATGCGTGATGTTTTGCTCCAAGACCTAAATCGAAGCGGGATTGTGCGCATAGATAAAAAAAAAAATGTTAAATAAAAATTTACAAAGATGTTTAACGATGTGATATCACATGATATCCAATCGAGCAGCCTCTGCTCACCGAAGTAACAATAAATTCATTGATTGAGGTGAAATGAAGAAAGTGGAGTCATCTTATTAACGCCAAATGTCACCGAGATCACGAGCTTCAGTTTCAGTCATCAAATGATCGTTTATCATGGTGCGATAACGGTCGCCTATGACGGTTACGTTCTCACCGCCAATCCGACGATTCCACCGGCCCACAAATCACACCAAACCGTTGTTATTTTTTTGGTTGAAATGGCAGCTCTTAAATCTCTTCAGGTTACACACCCACCTACACCCATTGAGCCACAAATGGTACTGATCGCTGAACAAAATTTGGCACGTAAACTTCGGATCTTCTTGAAACATTTCAAGAGCCCATAGAATGATGCAATGTCGCTTGGGAAGGTCGAGCGACTTCAGTTCTTGCACGAGCGACGTAAAATGCTCGAAGTCGTTCCATACGTCAGTTCGATTTGTTGCGAACGGTGTCGAATCGTTATATTTTCTTCACTGCCTGCTGGATGTGGTCTATTCGGTCTAATATTATCCATTAATTAATGCTGAGTCTCAAGATGGGTGAAGGTGTTGCGAATAGTTCGCTTATTATGCCGGTTACGTTGACCATTCGTTGAGCGAAGCGCGCGAAACACATTCTTTTTAGAACCTGATTTTTCGTAATAAAGTTGAAAGATTTGTAAACGTTGTACAGGCGTATGTCTATCTATAATGAATAGCCAAACGATTCCGAACAAAAATAACTGGACAGCTTGACACGTAATCAGTGTTAGGGAAGACTAATGCTTTACTGTATATCATTAGAAGGAAAACAACATAATTGTATCATAATAATTTAATAATTTGCACTTAAAATATCTTAAGACTATCTTCTGTACCTATTCGTAAATCATCTAAGAATTTAGATTGCTTGTAATTTTGTCACTTCTGCTATTCGCCGTGCGGCGGCCAGCATGGAAAGCTGTGCAATTACATTGCTGCCACAATAAACATGCCGCTGGTTTAACATAGAATAATGTTGTACACCTACTTTTCGCCTATATATGTTATCATTTAAGCAATTGTTATTGTTGTTTTTTGTGCAAGAAACCACATTGCCCGGTTTATGAATGGCCCACAATACTCATTATATTGCAACATGCCGCCACTTCCGTTCATAACAAAAAAAACAACAAAATAACTAAATAATAGTGGTAAAGAGCGTTAAGAAAGAGCATAAAGAGGCAACCAGAACCAACGCAACCAAGTTTCCTGCAATGTAAAGCAACTTACACCCAAGTTAAGTTAAGCTGTACTGTGGTCGGCAAGTGGCAGAGCGACGGAAGGGGTGAGGAGAAAAGCGCAGTTTTTATGAAAGCTATTTTTACGCTACTGTATTCATAGTAGTCAACATAATTTCCAACCGAAATCCTTTGCCATTCATAATGGTAATTTAAGCATTTCGCGCACATTTCCGACTTTCGTACTTCCCCTTTTTGCCATGCGAAAAGTCTAGAGCTGGTTGTGTAGCAAATTGTTATGAAGGGTTTGCTTACATATATTTTTGTCTATATATATATTTTGTTCACATATTTACATCTGTAGCAGAGTTGCCACTGTACAATATTTTTAGTTGAAAATTGTCTACTAAGGAAACAAATGCAGGGGGTTGCGGAATCTATGTGTTGATATGGTAAGGGTACCCCCTTAGTACTATTTGCTTTGTTTTATTATAAGTTTTAGTTTTGGTGATTATCTATTCACTGTACCGAAATTTTTTGCCAGCGAGTATTCTCTTGAGGTCTGAGGACTTGAGGTCTTATCAGGATAATACCGTGGATGTGTAATAATTCGAAGCCTAATTCATGCAATTTTACCATCGTGTTTATAGAATTGCAGCACAGAGTCCTGTTTTCGTAAAGGGACACTTTCTTTTTCTTTCTAAATGTTGTGTTGCCACTGTTGAAACCTAGGCTTACGAGTATTCCATATGAAGCATTGGACACGCGAAAGGAGTAAATGCGTTGGGTGCTGCGGTATATTACCCTGTTTATGCGTATTGGGAAAAGTTTTTTGCATCGTGTCGTGACTCTCGGTGAAACGTGAATCGAGTTAAACAATCAAAAAAGGAAGGACTAATTTCTCTAGAAACTTTATATAAAACAAGTTCGCTAAGTTCGGTTGCAACCAAACAATTTATACTATTGCCACTTTCAAGAATTAAAACGTAAACCAGAAAATATAATCAACATAATCGGCATTTTCGCAACATCATCACCCATCTTGAAACCTAGCATTCATTATTGGATAATATTTGACCGAATAGCTTAGCATGCAGTGAAGAAAATACAGCAGCCATAGACCATAGAGAGTCGATTCGCCGCCGTTCGCAGCAACTCGAACTGATGTATGGAACGACTTGGCGCGACAACGCTTTGCTCTGTGAGCTCTTGAAAACTTCGAAGAGATCCACTGTTTTCGAGCCAAACTTTATTCAGCGACAGCCATTCTGGCTGCTCTGCAATGGTTTGCACAAAAGCAAAACTGCTGGATTTCTGACGAAGAGCAATGAAGAGATTTAAGAGCTGACATTTCATCCAGAGAAAAAAACGGTTTTGTGTGGTTTGTGGGCCGGTGGAATCATTGGTCCATATTTCTTAAAAAATTATGCCGGTGAAAACATAACCGTCAATGGCGACCGTTATCGCGTATGGATAACCAACTATTTAATGTCTGAGATTGAAACTCGTGATCTCGGAGACATTCCTCACTTCGCATCATTTATTGGATTACTTGAGAGAATACATCCGTGAGTAGATAACTTCAGGTTTTGAGCCGGTCTATTAGCAACTAAAATCGTGGGATATCACACAGTTAGTCTTTTTCCTGTGGGAGTTGGCCAGTTACTAGTTGAAATGCTCGAACGAGTCATTGAATCAACATTGGAAAAGCGAAATAAGAGATATAAATAATAAAAATAAAATAAATAAAAAATATAAAAGAATTATAAAAATTTTTCCCATTAAATTTAAATTATAATAAGCATTTAGTATATTTTTCTGTGTTTTGTATTTGAAAAGTAAGTAACCTCGAAATGAATCACCCTTCGAAATTTCTAAATTTTAATAGCTACGTGGGAGCCAAGGAATGTATTGACTCGGTTCACCAGTTTTCGACATTCAGACATACTATTATCAGAAAATGATTATTCCTGATTTTCAATTATACATCCCACACATTGACCGATATATTCGGTCAAAAGTCAACTTTAGACTAGGTTGTAAATATTCGGTTATAAAAGCCGTGGTCTCTCAAGTGGTCTACTGGCACATCCAAAAAACGTATTTTCAGATTTAATGAATTGGGAGCATCTGTTGTTGAAGTGCAACGAACTTCTGTTAGCCTTTTGAGAAAAAAATGCCATTTCTCTAAAAATGTTGTTATTTGTAAAATAAGGCTTTACTGGACCGCTCTCGTATTTCAATATTTAAACAATGAATAACTAAAATGTGTTTCATCTTTGAGATATTTTTATTAATACGCATAATGTCAAATTTATTTTAATTATATTCTATATGTAATATCAATAGAATTATCGCCTTTTAGCCTACAATACAATTATTTCTTTTTGCTCCGTTCTCTATTACTTTAGTGTGCTTCTCTGGAACCACAGCCATGATGTTGGCACAAGTTTTTGCGCTGACATCACTTATAATTCAATATTTTTTTTGGTTAAACTTTGTTTTTTCATTAATTCCATAGAAAATAAAGAGCAGTGTCGAACTTTGCGAACTGAACGGTCCAAACATATCACCTCTTTTCCACACCAGATGTTGAGCTGATTTTGGTTGCAGAAAACAAATGAAGTGCTACAAATTGTGACATGGTCTTGTTGAACCGTCAAGAATTTAGATTGTACATTTAGTATTACGGATAGACGTAATAACCCAGTAAGAATCAATTATATCGATTTCAATCGATTGTTTCGACCACTATAAAGAAGATATTTTTTTAAAGTGGGAGCATACTTGAGCTCGGATCATAGATTGTTAGGATTACAACCTCTAAGGATGTATTAGGATTATATTATGTAAAAAACATAATTTTTTCATATGGATATCAGCTAATTAGGATAATAATTTAGAACCAGTATATGAATCGGTTTTTCTCACAAATATGTAGTAGCAGGCTTAATGCAGATTTTCCTAAATATTTTTGCAGTAGACAGATTTCTGAAAAATTCTGCAGTTACCGTTTTACTTTGTTTGAAAATTGAGTATTCAATGATCATCAAAGATAAAGAAAAACCTTTGAAATTTGTGTAGAATTTAAGGAAATTGGCAACTCTTAGCCTTAGATTTTAGCTACCCGTACCTGGTAGATTTTGTAGGCATGTGCCTCTTGCTCTGAGTAATATGAGTGGCTAAGTCGAATATTTTTGCCAACAAATATAATGCCAAGCAGCAGCATGGGCAGCGCTATCCTTGCTATAGGGTTAAGCTACACCTGCGCAATTTGTGCAAAAGTGACTAAATTATTTTAATGCACAACTTATGCTCGAAGAAGAGAACAAACATGCAACGGCCAAAAAAAAAGAATGTAAATATATACGGCATGTGCCATGTGGCTGGCGGCAGCATGGTTCGGCCAGAGCAGATTGCAAGGCAGCAGGATGTAATTATCACTTGCAGGTGCATGCAAATATTCATATCTGCTTGCAGACGCCACGAATGGGTGGCGCGGGGACCGACTGGAGCACTTTATGACGCGTTGGCTGCCAACCGCTAAGAAGCCAGAAAGTGCCAAAACTAAGCGCATACACACACAAATATGCTTAAGAGTTAAAATATCCTTAAGAGTGCATTCAAACATAGTGCACAGTTATTTGCAACGGTATGAAAGCATGTGCTTGCTAGTTATTACTTTTGTTGGTGTTTTGGGTAAAAACTTGCAAATTATCTGCAAGTTAGTTAAATGCTTGAGGCGATTTAATTGTGTGTCGCCTCCTTAGTTTGTTGCACAAGTTCTGGCATTCGTAGAAATTAGGGAATATGAAATTTGCCAGAAAATTTTAATAAGACTGGGGTTGCATTTTCTGGCTTATGTGTACGCTTAAATATCAGATCGTGCATTTAGTTAACAGCATGGTAGCATTTTTGACTGTAAGCTTTTAAAAGTTCAAAGTTTCCGTTAAAATTAGAAAAGACTTAGAAAAGTGGGGAAACTGTAATTTATCAAGAATAGTACTGACTACACGAGAGATTTTTCATCGGTGTTTCTCCCTTCAATTAAGCTGAAAGTGTAACTCAAATTATCTTGTCATAACTTTGTGACTAAAATAACAACTGTAGCAAGAAGGTGAAACCAGAATATGTGCAGAATTGTAAGCCCTGTTAATTCTTTAACTCATTAGATCTTGAACATACTTAATATGTTGGAAATATTAGTCAAAAATCACTCGAGTGTGTCATAAATTTCAAAGATCTTTAATTGTATTACCCGAAAGCTAGTAGTGTTACTAATGGAAGAAATTGAGGAAACCAAATCTGATTGGTTGATCTCCTCAGCTTAACGCTCTTTTGCCCATTGCATTAGATACATATGCTTCAGCTCAAATTGGTTATATTTAATCAAGAACTTATGTTGGCCGGTGTTTTATACTTTTACTGCTAAGAAGTACACGTAATGCCACAGACTAAACAAAGTGACGTTGAGATTTTAGAAAATAAACTACGGTTGCAATTAAATTTAAGGTTATATTTATACAAATTTTAAGAATACACAGTAAAATATTTTATAAAAAAAAAATTATAATTTTCGAGTCACTACCGAACTCTGATTGCACTAAAAAATATTTTTTTCCTGTCACAGTGATTTCTACCTTCTACCTGAAGCCTAACAAATATTCTTTAATATCGGATACTCTTCGCGCAATGATCGACGGTCAATCAAACATTTTAAAAATATGTTTTTTAACTTAATTAAATTTTACCTGAAACTTTGTAGGTTTACAGTCAGCAAAAATTTGATTTTTGATCAAATCAAAAACCTTTTGGTTCCTTAAGTGGTTAATAGAATATGCAGAATTTTAAAAAGTTCGGATTTGTCTACACTGTGAGATAAACTAATGAAGTTGGTTCAACTAAGCGGATAAAATTAAGTAGGCTGTAACTCAAACGTAATTGATATATCGATTAAAATTCTGATATTTTATTTTTATAATATTCTGTGGAAATATGAAAAAAAAAATGTTTTTTATTTACTTAACCATTTTGTCAAAAAAATTTATTTTGGTTATTCCTTCGATTTACAGATTTATTATGACGAAATCTGTTTGTTTTTGTTTTTAATTTCAGAGGATCGATTTCAAAAATATACTAGCCTCGCAAAACGTAATTTTTGAGAGGAGCTGCCGGAGATCAGTTGTAAAGGGTGATTTTTTAAGAGCTTGATAACTTTTTTTAAAAAAAAAACGCATAAAATTTGCAAAATCTCATCGGTTCTTTATTTGAAACGTTAGATTGGTTCATGACATTTACTTTTTGAAGATAATTTCATTTAAATGTTGACCGCGGCTGCGTCTTAGGTGGTCCATTCGGAAAGTCCAATTTTGGGCAACTTTTTCGAGCATTTCGGCCGGAATAGCCTGAATTTCTTCGGAAATGTTGTCTTCCAAAGCTGGAATAGTTGCTGGCTTATTTCTGTAGACTTTAGACTTGACGTAGCCCCACAAAAAATAGTCTAAAGGCGTTAAATCGCATGATCTTGGTGGCCAACTTACGGGTCCATTTCTTGAGATGAATTGTTGTCCGAAGTTTTCCCTCAAAATGGCCATAGAATCGCGAGCTGTGTGGCATGTAGCGCCATCTTGTTGAAACCACATGTCAACCAAGTTCAGTTCTTCCATTTTTGGCAACAAAAAGTTTGTTAGCATCGAACGATAGCGATCGCCATTCACCGTAACGTTGCGTCCAACAGCATCTTTGAAAAAATACGGTCCAATGATTCCACCAGCGTACAAACCACACCAAACAGTGCATTTTTCGGGATGCATGGGCAGTTCTTGAACGGCTTCTGGTTGCTCTTCACCCCAAATGCGGCAATTTTGCTTATTTACGTAGCCATTCAACCAGAAATGAGCCTCATCGCTGAACAAAATTTGTCGATAAACACATTTCGAACCGAACACTGATTTTGGTAATAAAATTCAATGATTTGCAAGCGTTGCTCGTTAGTAAGTCTATTCATGATGAAATGTCAAAGCATACTGAGCATCTTTCTCTTTGACACCATGTCTGAAATCCCACGTGATCTGTCAAATACTAATGCATGAAAATCCTAACCTCAAAAAAATCACCCGTTAGTTCTTTTCCAAAAAAATATTTTTAATAATAAGTCCTAAAATACAATCAAAAGATATCATAATATGTTCACAAATTTGTAGATCAATTAATTTAAAATTTGTTTTGAAACAAAATCTGAAAAATTCGCTTTTTTCGGTCTTCTAAATATAAATAACCCCTTAGTGCGTTCTCTTTATTATGAATATTGCCCAGAAAAGCTATCTAAATGATTTTTATGTTACCTCAGTAGAAATGTGATAAAAAGCGGAACAAATCAAGTAAGACAATTCCACCACCGTTTCACTGCCCTTATTGAGTGTCTTACTTTATTTTTCGAGCCGGAATAAACCTGTATAAAAAAAACTTTTTTTTCTGAAATTTTGACGAGGGAAGTTTTGACAAAATCTGGAGACCTTTTTTGCAAAAGATAAAAATCAGAAATTACAAACTTGATTCTACTAATTTTTCACAGAAATTTTTAGTTTATGTTCTAATACATAGGTTGCCATTTATAAATATTTCGGGATGTGTGAGAGCTAGCATTGTCGGTGGTCGGTTTTCCTGATTTCTTTGAAGGCAACTGGCAAACGAATGGTTGCATACTGCTCAGAATTTACTAATCTGCATTGTTCTAGAGGTTTGGCTGTGCCATATCCATTTTTTCCTAAAATCCATTTGCTTGGATGTGCTTCCTGCTCGAACAACTCATACCTATAAATCTATTTTTTATCAGTGTGCCACAGACATGTTTCGAAGAACCGTTATTCTACTTTTTTTTTAATTTTTTCTCGACTAATCGACACGAATAATTTTTTTTTTTGTTTTGATCGATCGACAAATTTTGTGAGATCCCGTGTGAACAAAAAATTTTCTTAAGGGGGCGGGGGCGTTAAGGTTTGTTTCGTCGAAAAAAGATCTTTTTTCATGAATTTTTTTAGAAAAAATTATTGCTGCTGGTTTATTTTACTTATTATTATATGAAAGTACAACATTTGGAGGATATGTAGCGATTAGCCTCTCTCCAAATTGTAATAGATCAACTTATTAACTATTTCTAATATTGTAACTACTTAACTACTTTCATCTGACAACACCGTATTCAGCAAACTAAATTATTTAATCCCGTTATAATATTGATCACCTCATATTAGCTTCTCTAATTCGTCCTATTTCTTTTGATCATCGGTCGAGACCATACGTGTTCTATCGCACGCAACATTAAACATTTATATTCATATTAAAAATATATTTGTAAGTCGGATTTACTTGTAAGTAAATAAATACAATAAAATTAAGTAGCTAGTTAAATAGTGTTTTACTTATTAATACCTTAACCGCCACAGATACTTAAAAAAATTTTATTCGAAAAATAGCGAGGAATAACGGATTTATCGTCGATCTCTGCAGGCACCTCGAAAAGAAGTTTTTGTGAGGTGACCAGCCTACAGCATCACTGCATCATCTGAAACCAAAAAATCAAAATGCTTTCTTTAGTTTATTAGTTTATCTTTAAATTTTTCAATTTTTGGTACCACTTTCAAGCCATAATGACCATTTTAGACGAAAAAATTTGTTATAGTAAAATTGTTAGTAATTAAAATTTTTGGAAAAACTCGACGTCATTCGAGAGCTATATATATGTAGAATATTTGTACAGAAAAACGATCGATACAGTAGTTTTTTCTGTAGGCTGGACACCGACTTTAAAAATGACATATTTGGGAAAATCGAACAAAGTTCTCGCCCCTCAGCGCAGGTAGTTGGAAGGCGCGCAAACCCAAGTTAGAGGTACCGTTATTCAACCTGCTTTAACTTCGTTAGTTTTTCTCCGAATGACCTCAAACTTTAACGCAATATTCTTGAGATGTTGATGGTTCAGAAAAAATAAAAATAATAAAAAAACATGGAAAAAAAGTTGTCAAACCTTAATTCACGTCGAAAGTTGAAAAGAAATGCGCGAAAATGGTTGCGATTGAATTCCTTCTTTTGGCCGAGATGAATATTTTAAGTAACTGTAAACAACGCAAATAGTTTCTCAATGATCTTGGAACAGTATTTCTTTAAAATGCTTTCGAACGTCGTTAAAACATTTTACAAATGCCATTGAAAGTCATATTAACCGGAGATAATAGCTCAATAAAGCAGCTTAATGTGCGCAATCAAAAAAAATACAGTCCGTGTCGCAATATAGAGAATTCTGAAAAAATAAGGATATTGGATTAATTTTCCAGCTATATAGTATATACAATATGGCAGTGGCTAAATTCAAACTTCAGAGTTTTAAAAACTCTACTTTAATTTGCTCTATAACATGAGACGGCAATCCGTCCGACTTCGCCTGAAGTCAAAATATTTGAATTAAAGTGCGATTTTCCAGACTGTAATGTGGAGACCTGCTACGATTTCAATATATGTTTGTAAGATTTTTATAAGGGCATCGCACTCCGAATTTAACTTGGTTGCTACTTTTTACATTTTACCTACACACACATACAATGATATACATTTACAAACACATCACCATGCCGGGACGTCTTTGACCGTCATTGCCACGATAACCAACATGGTAGCCTCTATTTCCTTTGCGCTCGCCTTGTAAGTACTTGCACCACCTTTACAACTAAAACAGCTTTTCCAATTAAATTTCCAACCTTAAGGCAAGTTTAATTTACGTTTATTACCAATGAGTTGCAGAAGTTCTCATTTACTTCGTGGCGCCCAAGAACAACCGCAATAACAATAATACCATTGCTAGCGGCAATTTTCAGGTGGCATGGAAAGTAAAGTAAATGAACCTTCCTACATACCTACCTACCTACAATTATTATACTGTATTATTCTTAAAAGGGGTTCATTTCAATTCCGTTTCAGTTGACAATCTTTTAAGCGCAAACCAATGGAAAGGGTGCAATTATAAAAATGGCAGCTGGAGCTGTTGAGTTCACTTAGAAGAAGTGTTCAGATTTGTTGTATGCTAGTGTTGACAAATGTACATAGTGTATGTGTATGTATAGAGCTATACATGTATACTTTTGCATCTACTTTTGTGTGCGTGTATTTGTAGACGCAATCTTAAGAAAACCTGGTCACCAAATTATTGTGTAATCTTTGTAGCAATCGCTGTAGATTCCCCGCTCATGATATCCATGAACCATGAGCCTAAGGGCATGTTTCAAAAGTGCAGAAATATGAAATGAAGCAGAGTTTTTGAAAAGAAAATTATCTAAGCTGTTTGCAGAGATTATAATTAAAAGTAATGAATTTATATTTATGCTTTCATCTGCTGGTGTATATGAGAAGCATCTATATTTATGTCGAAGGACGTAATCTCTTTGTGACTAACGATGTATGCAACTTGAAAGACAAGAAAGATGACTTATTTGTAGTGCTTGACCGCTTCTTTACCACATACATATAAGACGCATTTCAAATAAGATAGATATTTTAATTTATTTTAGAAGAGTTTTTAATAGTACAAAAATAGGAAAATAAGAAAATCATCATTTTATGAAATTTCAGCAGAATGTTAAAATTAAATTTGTGCCTTGTAGAATTGTTTTCATTGTTTTGAGCGTTAAATGAAAATTCGTTGATGTTTCTTTACTCTTTTTTGACGGTTCAAATTTTCTTATAGCAGGACTATGAACCTTATGGTTGATGCCTTGTTTATAATGTTGATAGTCGTCAGTTTAATATACAAACACATGATATCGTTCCGATCGTCCGATAAGTACTCAGCTTCACAACTCGAATGTGCATATATTTAGTATGTATAAGTGTAATTCAATATTTTGTGGAATCAGACACGTAGTTTTGTGAGAACGAGCGTGTCACAGCTTCGAATTACTGAAAATATTTCAAAAGTAGGTATTATTGGGTGCTTACTTTATTACGAACACAATTTTAGTGAATTAAAGTATTGAGAGAAAGCCGGGTCATCAAAACCTTGCCTCATGCGAGTCGTCCATTTACCTCAGCTAATGATGGTAAAATCGAACAAGTTAAGAAATAGTGATTAAAATCCTCATATTGCCATCAATATTTAGATACAACAATTCTCTTTGAAATCGATTAGCACGTCAATGTTTGATTCGTATTAAGACCTGAATCTTTTGCAAAAACGATGTCGAGTAGAGGTGACAAAAAGATGATTGACGTCGAAACTGTTCAACAATCTAGCAAATGGCGCAGCAAAATTGGCTCGAAACCTTAAAGATAAGGCCTGAAGTTTGTAAGAAGTGTACGAAAAGTTGAATTAAATATAATGTAATATTTGTACTAAAATATTTTCTGGTTTTTGTATATACTAAATCACAAAACACGACAAAAGTTAGTGTGGATACAATGTAGAAGGAATCACTATTGCTTCATACTTAGTTTAAATGAAGATAAAGGAAAAGAACGTCAATATAATATATAGTTACAGGAACTGACTCACAATTTTTTGGTTCACAATGTCAACATCAATCGAACTACTACTACTTTCATTGCAAATTAATCAATTCAACATTTACTTTGATCTGTGCTTAATTATAGTCGAATTTTGAATTTTATCGTACTGTTGTTCATTTGGCGGTCCATCTGGATAGTGTCCAGTTCCTTTGAGACCTGTCAAAGCGATCCGTTTAAATGAAGTTTGCTTTACAAGGAGATGCCAGATAATTATAATTGGAATGCTTCATCAAAGAATTTTCAAAGGCGCAAGTAAGGTGATCCGGTTCCTGGTTATTCAGATGTGCGTTCTACTGATGCTCTTGGTCCTTTGTATACATCATCCAAAAAATTATGAATTTTTGCGGTTGTTGCTGATAAATGTGCGTGGATCATCGTCATTTGAGTCACTACAGAGTGTTAATGCTACAGTATTTCCAAATTTTTTAAAAAACCATACTCATTGGGAAACGACAATCGTTGAAGCAATTTCTCTGCATCTCCAAGTCGGATACGCACATTGCTTTCCTTCGTACCCTTCTAACAAGTAAATACATGGATAATATGTCAGGAAACATTTAACATCAAATTCGTGTCAGTTCAAGAAATCACGACCTTCAAATGAATGAAGTGATACATAATCAGGATTTGATCTTGATTGAAGACATGTGTTACCACATGTGCGGTAATTTTTTAGTTAGGTTAGGAATGAAAGTGCCAAATCGTGAAATGAATGGGGCATTTAATCGAGAATTTGAACCAGAAAGTGAATATGATTATCAGAAACTAGATTTACCCCTTTTGAATCACCAATAAAATAAAGTTTATGATAAATTGATGACGGCCATAGAATTTATATTTCCTGAATGACCCTGGTAAAACATTTCTCATGTCACTGTTCGTGCGAGATCCAACATTGCGCTGGCAGTTGCTTCTTCTGGAATAGCAGCCACATTGTTAGAAGGATGCCGTATGGCTCATTCAGCATTAAAATTGCCATTAAACGTTCAAACTACTGAGGAACCAACATGTAATATTGCAAAACACTTCGTAATGGTCGAAGTTTTATCAGCGTCCAAAATAATCATCTGGGACTAGCAAACTGGCATCAGTCACAAGATCTTTGTAATTGTCAGCTTTCACATTTCCAAAAAAATTTTTAACAACGCCTCTAAAGGCACTCCAGGCTCGTATTTCAGTTTTGTTGATCATTTCCTCAAATGTTTTATCTTTCTTTAGTTATTTTATTTGCGGATCCACATATATGTCCTCCTAAAGTTTGGCCTCACTGATTCTTGGAAATTTTTGTTTCAGATACAAGATCCCTCTTCCATTTCTGTTCATTGTCTTAAAGAAATTCTCCATTAAACCCAATTTAATTTGCAGAGGTGGTAGTAATACCTTTTTGGGATCAACTAGAAGTTCACTGGTAACGTTTTTCTGTCCCGGAGTGAGTGCCTGACGTACTGGTCACTGCTTCTGTACATAATGACAGTCTCTCGCACGGCTGTCGCATTCGCTAAGGAAGCAAAAATATTTCGTATAACTTACTTTTCTGTTACTTTTAGGTCTCCACATACTCATGATAACGAATGTGGTCTAAAAGACCTCTCATATTTTTGACTGTCATTAGTTAATGAAGGCCTTGTATATTCTTTCCGCAACTAGTTTTTTTGCAATAATTCTTTTTGTAAAAAAAAACAACAAATGCATATAGTCCAGCACTGTAAAGCTTTGAAAAGCACGGATTCATATTTGCCATGTATGTAAGAATGAATAAAATTGCCAAAAAACTTGTCTTATAGCAGCTCGTTATGTGTTCTTCCAAATAGGCCCAAGTAAACATCAATCAAATTTTTTTAACATACTTGCTACCTGCTTATTAGTCAGCAGCACCTCCAGCACGCTGTGCGTAGCCGCTATGCCAGCAGTGCAGTTAGTCACTCAGGTGTCACATTTTGAGCTGTTAACCAAAGTTATAAAGCCAAGTGTGAACGCAAATGAAATAAAATAATGGAAAGTGCAAAAGGACAATCAAATATGTATGAGTGTATGCAGAGCGATTTGGAAGGGAAAAATAGTCAAGAAGTAGCGAATAGCCGCAAGCAATTGTGCCCACTTACAGCTGTTTCGCGCAAATGATAAATGAACTCGGCTATAATATTAATAATCTGTCAAGTTGTGCTGGAAAATACTCGGAAACATTTTGAAATGTGCTCAAAATGCGAAGTGAGGAGAAAAGCTACCAGATGGCAGCTGAAAACTAGAGAAAAATATGCATACAAAACATACTTGGCATTTTAACTTTCTAACTAAATTTATGTGTGCCTGTGTGTATACTTGTATAAGACACACACATATATACGAGTATAATATTTATGTTTGCATTAACACAGTTTAATATGGGTGCGCAAATATATTTACGCACAAGTATTTATGTATAATGCTCGGGCGTGTGGGCGCTTGTTCGTCGACGATAAATGTCATCCTTCCGTTAAATTCCGTCATCATTCAAACTAACTGAACCAAGTGCACCTAACAAGGTGAAAACATTATAAGTGTAAGCACATGTACAAAATAAATATGTATAAGTATACATACTTATACATATATATATTCATATTTATGTGTTAATATATAATTTTATAAATACAGCCAGTAAATTCATAATATGCGTGTGCGATTGTATGTGTTTCTGCATTTCCGCCACTTTGAATACAATTTTTTTCAAGCATTTGTCCCCATGAAACCGCGTAAAATCCCATAGACCAAAAGGGGCCAGCAGAGATGAAAGCACTTAAAATAAGAAAAAGTATATACATACATACATATATGTATACTATAGTACCGTTGCCAGGTGTTTTTTTATAACACAAAAGGCTATCAAAATCTCTTTCTTGATTTTGATCGATAATTTTAAATGTCGGATATATGCTATAGTGATCCCATCTGAACAATATGTTCGAAAATTCTATTCTCGTTGTCAATGAATAACTTTGCCATACAGGTACTTGAGATTGATCGGTCAGTTTAAATGCAAGTATACATATGCTGTAGTTGTCCCTTTTTAACAATCTCCCTAGAGGTTTTAACGATGTCTTGGCTTTTAATCCATGTAAGTTTCGTGAAGATACTTTGTCAAATAAAAAAGTTTTCAGTATAAGGACTTGAAACGGAACGGCCAGTTTGTACGGCAGCTTTATCCTTTAGTAGATCCGATAAATTAGTAACTTCTTAGGCAGAAAAGGAAGTGTGCAAAATTTCCGGTCAAGATCTCAAAATCCAATAATGTACTGTATATGCGGACGTATGGATAATATAGAATATTCTGAAACTAATTGAAGGGAAGTAGTCAAAATCTAATGCCAGCAACCTTCCGCCTCCGTTTAAAATATCAAGCGGCAATGCAACAAACTCAAATTTCAAACAATAAATTTCAGCAACTATATCAGATTTCATGCTCTTATAAAGGTTTCAAAAAGTTTCTGAAAGTGGCAAAAATATACTATATTCTCCCATCAAACATTTAAGATACAAAAAATTCTCACGCACTTTTGCCATTTATCAAAAAAGTTCTAAGTTTATTCATACATTTTCCAAAAAGCTGACATTACTCTTAAATAACAACCGTTTCATTTCCTAGCGGGTATATAATAATGTAATTACATTGCTACTGTATGCGTTTTCGCGGCTTAGTTGAAGCACCTGTTTCTTGAACGGCCCCCTCATATTTCTCTAATATTTGCTGGTTTCAGTAAATTCCTTGCAGCTTCACTTTTATGAATTGAAAGTTGGTTAACGGTGCCTAAAAAATGCAGCAATACTAGGGTAAGCTTTTGGATTTGAGTTCAACAAAAGCTATAGTAGGGATTTATTATTGGCTATGATTTTTGATTGCTATATTTTAAGTTCTGAACTTCGTAGCGTTAAATCCCCTCTGCTCGAAAAATTAATAAAAATTTAAACCTTGGCTATCTTTACAGCCCTTGTTATTATTTACATGTATCAATATATAAAGTACAGATTACTACCCTAGTATAATTCTAACTGATATTTATACATCTATGTTTTATGCATACAGGCTGCGCCATTTCGTATATTTATATGAAAGCATTTTGCGACATTTAATTTAATTTAATTCGTTGCCTCATAAATATTACAAATATTATTTACAAATAAATGTCACCAAAGGATCCAGTAATATTGCGTTGGCTTTGGCACACATTTTGCTTTATCAATAGTCCGAGTTTTGCTGGCGTTTACTTCCATATTGTTGTAACCTTTAATCTTCAGAATTGTTTCACACATTTGTAGGCGGGCACACTGATTTAACACGCATTAGTATAAATTTCCAAGCTACATTTCGTGTGGCTCGAAAAAATATTTATAATAATAAAAAAAATATGGCGCACCCTATATATTTTTATATTTAGGTTACGTTTAAATACTCGCTTACTTTAATATTTACAGACCCCTGCAGGGAATTTCTAGCACTGTATGAATTCACTATACAATATTTACTATGCGGCAAACACCTGACAGTACAGGTACTGTATTTAGTGTCAAATATACTCCTTTCTAGATTTACAATTAATGGTTTTTATATTTCCTCAATTTTTTTAGTGCACTTTGTTAAATTATTAAGAACTATATATTTTTTCGAGTGACTTCTATATAGCTCATATACGTGGTGAAAAAGAATTTATATTGTAAACGATGGCAAAGCAAGAGAGAAGTTCGAAAGTAAAGGCTAAGAGGATAAATGTAAATTTTCTAAACGGAAAAATTTTCAAGATATTTGAAGCATTTTCACCAAGGCATTGCAATATGTAAGCCAGTTGGTATAGTTAACTTGAGATCGATGTTCCAGAATTTCTATCAATAGAGGCAGGCTCCGCAAAGGCCATAAATTTATTTCTCGCTCGCAGGTGATCTCAGGTGCATGACTTGAAGAGGTTCAGAAACAACAAATGAAGAAAAAAAATTTTCTACACTTATCGGTCTTAGAAATTGTTATCTGGCGGTGAAACAAAAAATAATTAGAAACCACATATACTCGTATGTTTACTATATTATTAATATCTACAATGCTAACTAGTATACAAAAATAGTTGTTTACTAATTCTGACAAATGAAATTATTTTATTATTTCAGATTTTCTCTTCAGGGTGTTTGTATGCATATTTCTATACAAACTAGGACTAGCGAAAAAAATGTTTCCATAGTTCGAAGCAACGAAGCTTCCAGCTGCGAATCTTGCATGCCTTACTTACCTCACGCTTGAAATATGAATAGTGCAAAATGTTAGCGAAATTTCAGAAATGAAAGTACGCATAAACTTTCAACTTGGGTGTGCACTGGTGCATGCATTGTGTTTTGTTGGCAGAAAGCCAACCAAAAACAAAAAATAAAACTTTAAATGTAAAATTAAATGAAAACGTATTGTTAATTTAAATTGTCGTATTAAATCAAGACGGACGTTAATTTAACATATGAAATTAGTTCACATATTGAAGACTCCTGGATTTACTGCTACAAGGAGGAACTATCCTATATAACTTTCTATAAGCGATAACTGCTAAATAAATAGGCATTAATTTCCCCAGAATACAGAAAGGCAAGTACTAAAAAGTTTTATAGGAATTGATAAATATACAAAAGTAAAATTGCACAACGTAACTGGCACCACTTTCCTTCAGATGAAATTCTAAGCTACTTCACAAAATTTGGTTCATAATATTTTCCTGATATTCCTATGTTGCACGAAGAATACAGCCCATGTCAGTCTAGTATTCTTTTTACTAAACAATTTAGTCAATCCATGAGATAACTAACACTAGAATTAAATTCATATGCATATTAGTTAGTCCTAACCTTTAACAGCTGCGTGTATAAATTTGGATCATTAGTTTGTAAATTATGTATAACATCTTGAGTGAAACAACTTTAGCTATTGTGGAACAAATGGTGGAAAATGAGTTTCGCGCGGTGATAAAATATTGCTTTTTGAAAGGGAAAATACAGTTGAAGCCTAAACTTAGCTTAATAACAAGTTTTCGGACACTAACCCAAGAAAATCAACTGGTGAAATGAGCCCCGAAGACGGTGCGTGCAGTGGACGCCCAAAAGAGGTTGTTACCGCAGAATCCATCACAAAAGTCTCCGAAATAATATTGGTTAACCGTAAAATGAAATTGTTCAAAATAGCAAGAACTCTAAGAATATCAATTGAATGGTTACATTATATCATCCACGAACATTTGTGTGAGAAAAAGGCGTCACCACTCGAGTTTTCCTTTTACTAAAAATAACGATGGGCTGACGATTCGGAGCAGTGCTTGGAGATGTTCAAGCGTAGTTAAGATTTTGAATCGATATGTGATAATAGATGCAACATGGCTCCATCTTTTCACTCCGAAGTCCAATTGGCAATCATCCGAGTGGACTACACACGATGAACCCGCTGCAAAGCGTGGAAAGACGCAACAGCCGACTGGCAAGACGTCCGTGTTTTGGGATGCGCATAGAACAATTATTATATTTTTATGAAAAATGAAATATTTTCAACAGCGTCAATTACGCAGGACGAAATCGTTGAAAAAAAAATTTGAAGTAAAATAAAATTGTAAAGGAACGATTTCTGGGCAATACATATTTTGCAAAACTCTGTAGCTTGCATTAACAAAGATGGTTTGGGACTCAGCTCGTACAAGCGACACACTGGGCACTGTAAGAAAAATATAAAGTGGAAACCGAAAGCGGTACTATACTATTGTATGCATGGCCTCTCGTCAGGACAGCGTCTCAACTCAACTCGAGGGTTCAAAGAGGCTACACCCCGCATCTGAATTGGTATAGTGAAGAATGAGCTACGGTGGCGTTACCAAGCTAAATTTCTATGGGAAAGAGGGAAGTTAGAGATACAATTCCGCTAAGTCGCCCCAGATATTTTCGAACACAAACAACATCGGGCATACCACAAAGTGTTGTTAGTGAACAGACCAAAAAGCTGCTACTGTTAGACAAAACGAAGCTTAGTAACATTATATGACCCCTACAGGGAACCTACCCTTAAGAACCCACCTTTCGAAATTGAAAAAGTGGATTTGGCGGAACGCAGAGCATGCGCGAAGCATGACGAGACACTGGAACATTATATATGCAAATACCCAGTCTTTAGCTGGAGGAGAAGGCACATATTCCAAAGCTCCCGATTTAACTGTGGTTCAAAAACAATGTTTCCTACCAATGGAAGATTGGGTATGTGGAATAATTAAAAAAAAAATTTAATAAAAAGTTTGATAAATTTTTTTCTTTTTTTTTTAGAAAATTGTGTCTATCTTTTTTTCTCTTAGTTCCTTTTAATTTCTTTTGTTTGTCAAAATTTTGAAGACTCAAAATGTGCCCTGATAGATTTGAATTATGAAACCAGTTCAGCATGAGTTGCAGAGATTAATTTCCGCTGGTGGTATACTGAGACTCGAGAACTTCTGAGAATTTTTATACCCCATTTATTTCTTTTCTTTTTACCCAAAATGCTCAACACAAGCGAACTCTTAATGACTACAACAAAAACGGTACAATTATGCAAAAGTCAAAAGTGCGTACTAGATCAACAAAATTAAATCATGCCAATTTGCCTCGGACAATTTCATTATTCAACAATCATTTATTCAAAGAAATATTTTTCCTGTGTTTTATACTAAAATTTCCTTGCCCGGACATTTTTGCATTTATTGTTGCTAATGCATTTCTTAGATTTGCTTCTCAAGTACTTGGTCTTAACTAAGAAATGCACTGTGCTATGCCACTTGCTTAAGAGTAAATAACAACAAGCTGAGACAGCAATAAATGTTTTACAGGGACAATTTGACAATGCACGTCTAACAAGATAGCAGGTCTTTAGCATACAAAGCGAGTGGATGCATTTCGTTAAATGAATAAATAGAAGCAGTGACGGACGGGCTAACTGACTGACTGACTAAGAAGTGAACGCATGTTAAATGCTATGTTTGTTATGCAATTGTCCTGTTGCACAAATTGCGAGTTGCATTTTCTTGTTCAACGACGTCGCCTGCTGCCAGTTTGTTGAAACAGCTACAGTTCGCCATTTCCACGCTCTGTCATTCACAAGGAAGAAATCTAGCTTCGCAAGAAAAACAAGTTATTGAGAAAATATATGCATTTATTATTCACATTTTATATTTGTACTTCTTGGAATGCAGGTGTATAAGTTTTACAAAAATAAAATGTCTTGGAAAGTCAACAAGTACTAACTCAAGACTGACCTTAAGTAGAGAAATACACCAATTATACATTTCACCTCCCCAATTGGACACCACCTTAGTCGGTCTCAAGCCTGTGTTGTAAAAGGATGAGGCACCCCGATTGACTTCTAGTAAGATTCACGGCAAGTGGAAGGAAAAAGCGAATAAAGCGTTCTGCGCCCATTCAGCAAGAGTATAAGGTAAAAATGAAAACAACAAGAGCAAAGGAGCCAAGCAAATGATGAATACTCCAAGTGATACGTAAGAGGCAACCCACCCACACGTCACGGATTCTGTGGGTACCAACCAGCTCCCAAATGAACGCAAAATTTCGTCAACCACCATTTCAGTAGGAGACGAGAACGCTGTCCGAGAAACTGACTGAAGCTTCAAGGCACTTATCGCGCAACGCGGATACTGGCTGCTGGATACATTTCAAAAAACATTGATGCTCAAAAAGAATGAGACATCACGCTTCTTCCAAAAGTTCGATTGAGCGAAATAGCAATAACCGATCGGTTTCAGGGACTACGAAAAACAAAATTATCAGTGACGATAGTAAAGTTAATAAGAAGTCTTACGCACAGGCGACCCTAGGCGAACTATGTCATAACTGACACCAGGAGAGTTTCAATGGTGAGGATGACTAGACGATTAAATGCGTTCAAATGATCTCAGGCAGTAAAAAAAAATCGTGATACATATACAATAACGCTTTTCGACTTTTCGAAACAAAAAATTATATTTATTCAAATATCCATATTTAACGTCCTCTAACATCTCTCATACAAGCTTGATCTGAAAAGCTGGATTATCCTCGTATTTTCTAACGGGTGATTTTTTTGAGGTTAGGATTTTCATGCATTAGTATTTGACAGATCACGTGGGATTTCAGACATGGTGTCAAAGAGAAAGATGCTCAGTATGCTTTGACATTTCATCATGAATAGACTTACTAACGAGCAACGCTTGCAAATCATTGAATTTTATTACCAAAATCAGTGTTCGGTTCTTTTCTTTTTTATCGACAAATTTTGTTCAGCGATGAGGCTCATTTCTGGTTGAATGGCTACGTAAATAAGCAAAATTGCCGCATTTGGGGTGAAGAGCAACCAGAAGCCGTTCAAGAACTGCCCATGCATCCCGAAAAATGCACTGTTTGGTGTGGTTTGTACGCTGGTGGAATCATTGGACCGTATTTTTTCAAAGATGCTGTTGGACGCAACGTTACGGTGAATGGCGATCGCTATCGTTCGATGCTAACAAACTTTTTGTTGCCAAAAATGGAAGAACTGAACTTGGTTGACATGTGGTTTCAACAAGATGGCGCTACATGCCACACAGCTCGCGATTCTATGGCCATTTTGAGGGAAAACTTCGGACAACAATTCATCTCAAGAAATGGACCCGTAAGTTGGCCACCAAGATCATGCGATTTAACGCCTTTAGACTATTTTTTGTGGGGCTACGTCAAGTCTAAAGTCTACAGAAATAAGCCAGCAACTATTCCAGCTTTGGAAGACAACATTTCCGAAGAAATTCGGGCTATTCCGGCCGAAATGCTCGAAAAAGTTGCCCAAAATTGGACTTTCCGAATGGACCACCTAAGACGCAGCCGCGGTCAACATTTAAATGAAATTATCTTCAAAAAGTAAATGTCATGAACCAATCTAACGTTTCAAATAAAGAACCGATGAGATTTTGCAAATTTTATGCGTTTTTTTTTAAAAAAAAGTTATCAAGCTCTTAAAAAATCACCCATTACTTTTTAATCATTGTCACACTACAATTAATAATAACATTTGAAAAAATCTCAAATTAAAACTTCCAAGGCAAATATTTCGATTTTGGTGGCTAACTTCAACAAACGGTAAAACTAATATTTTCTTACGAGTATGACCCAAAAGACCCTTTTTTTTACAGTGAGATACATGCAATATAAACTCAAATAGAGGAACCAAGTTACGGTTTACGAGGGAAAAGTCAGTTGTTATAAGTTGAAATGGTATGAAATCTTCGGTTACGACCGAACTTAGCCCTTCCCTACTAATTTTTTTGAATTGGTTATGACATTTTTTTTTATAAAATAACCTAAAGTTTAAACATTGCATACAGTAGATTTCTTCGAAAATTTTTTAATTTTTTTGGTGGTCACATTAAGACTTAGAATGTGAAGCAATGACTAAATCGCAATATTTTTTATTTTAGGCTGGTATACAGAAAACACTTACTTTTGTAGTCCTTTATTCACATATGAAAACTAAAAATAAAGTCTGACATCACCGTCCAAGAATGGTGATGGACGGGACAAGAACTGAAGCGAAGTTCTTCAACATATTCCTGATTTACTCCCATCGTATCAGCTCCTGGGACAACATTTCAAGCTCTTACGTACAGCTGCAACCAAAGCCATTGGTTTTCGGAAAATACAAAAGAAGAGCTGGTACAATGACGAGTGCTCTTCTTGCAGTGGAGGAAAAAACTGGCCGACAGGGGTACTGCTCGAAAATTCTTCGAAAAGATATGGCGATATGGCGGAAGAACACTTCTCCAGCCTGCTGATTGGCTGCGAAAGCACAAAATTAGGAAATGGTGAACAGGAATTGATGGCGATGAAGCCGACGTTCCAATGTCCAATCATGAAGAGGTTCGGGTGCTAACTACCTATCTGAAAAAACAATAAAGAGGCGTTGACCGATATCTTGCCGGCAGACCAGTTCAAACACGGCGGCGATGACTTTGATAAGGTGCATTCATCAGCTTCTTTGTAGAATATGATCGGTCGGTTGAATTTTAGTGTGTTCTGCTCAAACCACAAAAAAAGAGGCCACACAGTCTGCGCCAATTACCTTGGGATAAGGCTTCTCAACATCGCATAGCGAGGCTCTAGCAAGCGTAGGAAAAGGAGCTGCCTTTATGCCGCGAATTTGGTATTCCTGCAAAACTGCTATGTAAACTGACGTTGAGAAATATCAAAAGCTCCGTTAGGATAAACGACAGACAAAACGACTCCCTGTCATTCGACTTCTTCAATCTACAGCTGGAGAAAATAATTCGAACTGCAGAACTTATTTGAGCAGTTACTATAAGAGTGTATAGCTGCTGGCGTAGGCAGATGATATTGATTTCATTGGCCGTAACAATCGCCCCGTTAGTTCTGCTTTCTCCAGACTGTATGAGGGCAAGACGAAATATTTCCTGTCATCAAACAAACAGTCGTCGCACTGGCGACTTGGCTCTTACGTCACTGTTGACAGACATATTGGCGCCAAGCAGCGAAAAGGAAAACCGACTGGCGCGCTATTGTAAAATTCAATAATGAAGAAGAAGATGAAAAATATATATTTCCATATATGGTATATATATATTTTTACATGATAATTTTCGTAAATAGGGAAATAACTGAAAATATCTGCGCTCAATGCCAGCTAAAATCTTAAATGTTTAAAGAAGATGAAACAAGCTTTAACAGAAAAACTTTAAGCAATTTAATTTTTCCCGAAATGATATTATATGCTAAGAGAACTTTCAAGTATTTCCATTCAACTTCAAATACGGCATATCTACAAAATCTCGGTCAATGGACTGCAGTTTCGTGTAAATCAAATGCCATTGTGCCCTAGACAATGTTTGTATAGCGAAATGTGAGTGTGTAGATGAGAGCAGATTCAAACAAAAATCGCTACCAAATCGTCGGAAAGGTGAACTGATTATTGAAATTATACCGTAGGAAAAATATGCATTGCTATCAATAAACTAAAATTCCGAGAAGGATTTATTTAATACCGAAATAACAAATAAGAAAGGTCTGTTATTGGCCTTAAAGCCATGTAAATATTTCCAGTTAAGAGAAAAATTTTACAAAAACTTTTATTATACTATGAATATTTTTTTGTTCTAAATCAGGTTAAAACTGTTGGAGTAGTTAATGTGGGTTATCATCTTAAAGTGGGCTATGCCACGCCTATTTTGCATTTTTTGTAACGGTTTATTTATAAACATTTATACTCGTATCTTTACGAATATTTTGATTTATGTAACTCTATATAAATCTCGAATAGTCATAAGGGTTTTAAACGCAGGTGAAAAGCCTGTCATAAAAATCTGTTATCATCTAATAGTTTTCTATCAATTATTTGCAAACTTTCTAATATTCCTACTAGGCAGTTACTGTTTTGTTGTAGATACCCACAAACTTCCATCTACACAAACTCATACATTTACAAGCACCATTGCACTTGTGTACAAATACAAGCAAATTCTGACATACATACATATGTATAAGCATATGCGCCTGGACAACAATTGAGTGCCGTTAAATGTAAACAAATGAGTTTGCAAACAAACACGTCGATGAATAGAGAGACAAGATAGACTTTTACAGGTATAATACCATCAACAGACAAACTGATAAAACTTGAACCGGCAGACACTTCGACTTCTGGGTACAACAACAGCATTCGGATATCCACCACTCATGTTATAGTTACATATTTTCTTATCCAGATATGTCTCGAAAGAGAAGAGCTGTCTTTCAGACTCGGTTTGCCGCTCTGGCGGTTCGTTATCCAACTAGTTAGTCACTTCTTTATGCAGTAAGTCAGTCAACTTGTCAGTCAAGTGGTTAGCGTTGACAAAGTTTACATTGCGTTACCAGCACAAATAGTGGCGTCAATTGAAAATGTCAGCAACATTTTTTGATTTCCCCACGGAAATTGATGGTATTTGCCCACCTGTGTAGTCAAAATGTAGTGAGCGCTGAACAAAAGAGACAGGAAGTAAGTGAGTGAGAGCAAAGTATGTAGATACTATGTACAAGTTTGTATATTTGAGTTTATGTATGTATATGTAGAAGTGTATATGAATGGAGTGTTAAACTTGGCGAACTAGTACACCAGGGCATTATAACTTTATTCGCATAACAGTTTACAATAACCAACTCTTGGTATTGATATTGCAATGCACTTGGATATAGATATGTATAAAACAGATTAAGACCTTCATTAAGTTATTAAATTCCCGAAAAATTAAATGATTTTATTCGATTTAGTAGAAATAATGTTTTCCTCTTTAAAGGCGATATGTTTTCATTCTAGTTAGTCCTTGAAACATCACACTTTGCTGCCCTAAGAGAAAGAAGGAGTATATATGAAGTCATTTGGAACAATAATTTAACCTAGAGGTAGGCTAATTTTAGTGGGATTATGCAACATTTTACATTTCACAAGTTTATCAAAGCAGAAACTGCAGCAATCCTATCCCACTTTAGTTTATTATCAAACAAATTGACAATAAACCACAGTGCAGCCTTAAAATGTTAGCTGCAGATTTGAAGGAACGCAATACTGTGCAAGTAGACCATGAGACCGTGCAAGAAAAAAACCATTGCTGTCACAAATTAACGTTGAAATACGACTTTCTTTTGCTCTAACTCACATTTCACATCCAATGGACGATGTAGTGTTTTGTGATGAGACGAAAATAATGCTATACTTTTTTGGCAAACAATACTTAATTTTTCCAAACTTTTGATTTTAATATGAATATCATATCACAGCCAAAGTCTTTTTCTCTATCGACGATTCCCAATTTGACAGCACATTTATTTTGTACATACTAGGGGTGTTTTTATTGACCATCATAAGCTAATAGCTAAATCGTTGACTTGGTAGTGCTTATTTCATATTTTCGCGTAAAAGCGAACTATTTTGACAATGCGGCTAAGGCATCCAGCATTACTAAATTTGTAAACGGAATATATATGCTATACAAATATATGTATTTATTTTGTTCATTTGAGGTCAATAATACAAAATACTGAAAAAAATATTCACATTTTGTATAAATTTTAACTCAATACCCATCCATAAAAATCTGTAATTTTAGTTTCTTTACATTTCAATCTATCAATATAAGGTTTATCATTATTGTGAACCACTTCTTCCCGCAAAATTTAACTATTGTGAATGAAAAAAACATTCCTTCATGGCAATATCTCTAGCTCATACAGTACAAACTCCGAGTATATAAAGGGTGATTTTTTAAGAGCTTGATAACTTTAAACTTAAAAAAAACGCATAAAATTTGCAAAATCTCATCGGTTCTTTATTTGAAACGTTAGATTGGTTCATGACATTTACTTTTTGAAGATAATTTCATTTAAATGTTGACCGCGGCTGCGTCTTAGGTGGTCCATTCGGAAAGTCCAATTTTGGGCAACTTTTTCGAGCATTTCGGCCGGAATAGCCCGAATTTCTTCGGAAATGTTGTCTTCCAAAGCTGGAATAGTTGCTGGCTTATTTCTGTAGACTTTAGACTTGACGTAGCCCCACAAAAAATAGTCTAAAGGCGTTAAATCGCATGATCTTGGTGGCCAACTTACGGGTCCATTTCTTGAGATGAATTGTTGTCCGAAGTTTTCCCTCAAAATGGCCATAGAATCGCGAGCTGTGTGGCATGTAGCGCCATCTTGTTGAAACCACATGTCAACCAAGTTCAGTTCTTCCATTTTTGGCAACAAAAAGTTTGTTAGCATCGAACGATAGCGATCGCCATTCACCGTAACGTTGCGTCCAACAGCATCTTTGAAAAAATACGGTCCAATGATTCCACCAGCGTACAAACCACACCAAACAGTGCATTTTTCGGGATGCATGGGCAGTTCTTGAACGGCTTCTGGTTGCTCTTCACCCCAAATGCGGCAATTTTGCTTATTTACGTAGCCATTCAACCAGAAATGAGCCTCATCGCTGAACAAAATTTGTCGATAAAAAAGCGGATTTTCACATTTCGAACCGAACACTGATTTTGGTAATAAAATTCAATGATTTGCAAGCGTTGCTCGTTAGTAAGTCTATTCATGATGAAATGTCAAAGCATACTGAGCATCTTTCTCTTTGACACCATGTCTGAAATCCCACGTGATCTGTCAAATACTAATGCATGAAAATCCTAACCTCAAAAAAATCACCCGTTACTTACGGGGTATTAAATACCAAATCGACCACTTTTGAACCCGACCCCTTTAGATTTTGCTGAAACTTATCCATCCTTTTCTACCCTTTGAAAAACATTTCTGAGAATTTTTTCAAAATTTTTTGTCCACTTCAAAAAAGTTATGAATTTTGCTATTTTTTGCTAAAAAAAAATGGCTTTTTTATATTCAAATAGCCATAACTTTTGTAGAAATTGACTTTTGGGGACCATTTTTTTTAAATTTTTTTTTTTGAATGCACTTTTCGAAAAAATACTCGAAAAAATTTAACACGATCAATTATATAAAATAATCGGTTTTTTTAAGTAAAATCATAATTTTTTTTTTGAAATTTCGCTCAATGACTGATGACATTTGTCGCTTGAACTTCAAATGTCTTTTCATTATTTAGAAAATCATTCAAAGTCTATTATATTATTTCAGATTGAATATTTTAGCACTATTTCTGGCATATGGATTTTAGTCGGCTCTTACGACAGGCATACCTTAACAAGGGCAAATTCCAACCCCTGCCCGCTGGGGGAGCCCTTATGAGACAACGTCCGGTGTCTTTAACGTGGGTACGTGCTGACGATAGCCTTACCCCACAAACCCCCAAATCAATGCGTTGATCAGCGCCCTGAGAATGCTGGACATTTTCGGTACCAATTGGCAGTGTGGAATGGACACACTAACTACCTTGGTCGGGTGCGAGGTCCATCTGCAGGTTGGAGTAAATTCCAAGGGCTTATGCTCTCCGTGGTACCAGAATTAAGTCTCCGGTCAGACATCGTAGCCGAAGCTACTACCAGTTGAGCTTTCATACGTTTCTGGACTAGTGGTCAGGGGTTGAAACCCATCCACACATCACATACATACACCACTCATACAAAATTTAACCCTAATTCTCAGCTAACCGCCTTCGCCGCTTAAACTAACTGTTCGGTATTGCGACTGGTGGTGATCACACCACTTACATCTAATCGTCCATCAGTCTAGCCCATCCCATACCACCCAGATCCCTAATTTCCGAGTACCCCAGATTCAGACAAAATCTGAAGTCTAGGTTATCCTCAACGAACCCAGCGTCCCGAATATACAAGATACGCCACTCGGCCGATAGGACTATTGTCCTAACGTTCTTGCCACCTACACCTAACCCTATCATCTGGAAACCTCTTGCTCCCTAGATATCCCTCCCTCTCCACATCATCGTCGGAAATCCAGTCATTCCGCAGTAATGACACACACAAACCCCTTCTTAACCTGAATACAACAGCACGCTGTATGACATTCAGGTAAAGAGAGGGTGCACCTAACAAAAGCAGCATCGCATCTGTTGAGACGGTGCGACATGCAGACAAACAAGCAAGCATCATACAGAGCTGAATTGAAATGAGCTTATGAGACCCCAAGACAGTCGTGGCTGCTTCCCACCATACATCGGCTCCATATGTGACACAGACCGCAAACAAGCCACGATATATGCACTTATTATAAATGGCCTCCAGGTATTCCGGAATGAACTTAAACAAGCTTCCTCTTGTGCTTGAGCCAGGGTTTTAACGGGACGGAGACAGCCTTGTTATTAACCCGCCAACCATTTCTGTAGAGTCTTATCTCAACATACTAAAGAAGCAGAACATCTCGGTTACCAATTCTGGTTGCAAACAAATCCAAATACGTTACGTCATATTCCATTTCGGTCCGTAAGCGTTCTACAAGGCCGTGAAGGTCACAAGTTATTTGGCGTGCGGAGACAAACCCAAACCCAAACATCCTCTGTATAGCAGGAACTATTGAAAAGTCAAAGTACAAAAGTACAAGTTAAATAGTCTGATCTGGATGACCGGTAATGGGCAAACATGCTTGAATGCACAGAATTTTTAAAATCATACAATTCGTTTCAAATATTTACTCAGATAGACAAAACTTTGCGGATAGCTATTTTTTAAACCGGCAGGAATACTAATTTTTTGCTTAACACCTTTCTAAAGTCAGGATTTATTTTTGTAACTTGCAATTAAGCCTTCAGATGTTCATTTTTATTTAATTGGCATTGCTCTCATCTGTGCCCATTATGAATGTATTGACTTCTTTGGTGCTAACGATTTCTGTATGTTTGCATTATTATTGTTGTTATAAAAACATTTGTGCATTCTCTCAAAAGTTTTAATGCTAACAAATCTTTTCCAAATCTTATGTAATCACATGTCAGCCATTAAAAGGCTCAGGAAAATACTCACAGCATGGCCAAACCAAAAAACAACAAAACCAAAAACCACACTCACAAACAAACCGAAGGGAGGAAATCATAAGCAAACTAGAGTAAACAAGAAGTCGAAAAATTCTAAAACCGTAACTAACAGTCATCGATGAGCACATGCCGTACGACGCACAACGCAAAACTATTTGGACATTTCATCGCCATGCCAGGCCGTCTGCCTACTGAGCTTTAAGATTTCAATTTAAGGCTTTGACATACTTTTTAGCCAACACACGTCTACACATAGCTACGGAGCCTATAGCAACACCATATACCTATGGCTTCATATACGTCCGTATATGTGCATATGTATTTTCACGCAGTTACTCCACAATTTTTCCCGCTGCGTCCGGTTCCTATACGTAGTAGGCACCACGCTGAGATGTTAGTGTGCAGTGTGAATGGTTCTTTGTAGTAATCATTAGAAAGTTTACCCTTGTGTATCTGTGCACTGTAAGTGCTTCATGAATATTGAAAAACTTTGCTCGTTCGTTTCTGAGCTCCAACGTCGCACCGTATGCACATCCTTTGAATTCATCTATCGACACCATTGATGGCAACACTGATGGCAGCAGCGCTGCCCTTACTAATGTGTGCCTGTGAAGTGACACACATGACAAAATCGAATGTTCCACCATATATGTATGCATCTGTATGTGTGAGAGCATAGAAATTCCGACAAAATTGCATGCGTACGTCGATACATACATATAGGTACAGATAGGTATCTGTGAAAAAATGTGGCAGGGGGTTTAAAGTCTGTGTTTGGGGTGACGAGGGCGATGGAGTGTCATTGAAAGCTGGTTGGCAAAGTTAAAAGTAAATGTGCTGCACCGCAACTATCGGAATGCTGTGTGTGCGAAAGTTTCCAGTGGTTAAACAAACCATTAACAACACCACAGCACCGCAGATTGCAGACTTACGAATCAGGAAGCGATACACATACTATTGGTGCAATCATCAATAGTAATGCATAGCGCGACACACGTACTCATACTCGTATATATTCATTTTATTATCATCCTTAAATATTAATAGACTTTCAGATTCTCATTTAGCTCTTTTCATATATTTTTGATATTTCTGATATTTTAGAAAAGTTAGTCTTTACGCTTTTCTCTTATAGATATTTCACAGGTCGTGCTAAAGGAAACGGGACGCGTGGGTCTTCGATTTGGAAATAAACTCCGAGCTCGAAAGTAAATTTTTGATTTTTAGAAGCTCTTCTTCTTTTTAACAACCACCAGCACTACTTTATTTACATTTAGAATTTTTGGTAATGCTTGTTCACATAAAAGTTTAGATTAGGTTAGAATTCCGGCTTATAATTGCTGCTATCTCTCATCAATCAGTATTAACCTTCAAAGTATACTTCTAACAAATTAGTCAGTCAAAGGGTTTAAATCTTGTGAGACGGCTAGCTTAGATGAGGTGAAAACAGTCTTAGTCTTCCGCTATGGATGTCTATTGGTCGTTCCTAGAATTCCTACAATTGGACCCACCACCATACACCCTTCCTGTTGGCCAATTCTGGACGCTTCTGGTCGATCGCCTGCTTCAGGCGGTCTAGTTGTTCGCAGTAGATAGTAGAATTAAGCATCTGGCTATATGGGAGCAGCTCGTAGTGAATGACTCCCTTCCAATTCCACCAAACACACAGCAAAACTTCTTGGCAGTTAATCCCGGCTTGGCCACTATTTGGGACGATTCACCGGTCTTTGAGCACGATCGTTTTCACTTGATATTGTTGTATGTGATCCACTTTTCGTCGTCGGTTATCATCCGCTTCGAAAATGGGTCGATTTTGTTCCGTTTCAGCAGCATATCGCAGGCGTTGATTCGGTCCATAAGGTTTTTTTGCGTCAAATCATGCGGCACCCAAATATCAAACTTTTTTGTGTATCTAGCCTTTTGCTGATGGTTTAAAATGCTTTGGTGACTAACTTCCATCTTCTGACCGATGTCACGAGATGCCACATGCCGGTCTAACTCGATGTTGACAGGTCTTCCGCCGGCTGGCTCAACCATCCGCTCTGAATCGTTCGAAGTGATACAGTACCATCCCCCAAAACACCATTAATCGCGAAGAAGGTTTCGCTATCGAATTTGTCTTTAACGAAGGAAAACCATAAAATAGCGCGAATTTCGGCGTTAGTAAACTCCATTTTTACCCGTCTATGTATAACTGTTGAATGCAATATCGAAACTAATCTTGCATATCGTCGTTTTGTAGCAAAGATGTTGAGTATTGTCAAAAAAAGCTATCTGGAGTAGACTCTGCGAGTCTCCAAGTTTTAGGCGATGCAGTTGTGGAATGAGAAAATTTTCAGATGTTCATGCTTGAATCCTTTCATTACACTTTGGGTCTTAGGGTGATCTTCACAGCAATTCAGATGCCGGTTTTTTTTTGCATCCAGGATAAGGCACTTCACCGTGTCAACAAATTGAAGGCTTAATTCTTATAGTTTGAATTCTCAATGTTTAGATGTGGCAAAGGCGTGACTAGCGGTTATTTGTTTATACCTATGCTATTAGTATCTTAAGTGCATATAGCCCGACAATAAGAATACAACTAAAGTGCAGTACAATCTAGACTCTTAATAAATAGTTTTGTTAAAAGTTTAGAGTAGAAACATCGGCTTATTTATAATATCGTATCAGTTTTGAGAAAACACGATATACACAATAGCGCTCAGAAATGGTTGAGTTTATAATATAAATGCAAAATTAATTTTAAGATTTTTTAAATCCTGGCTTTCTAAACAAGTTCTATTCTTTCAACTGTTCTCGATAAAAAGTTAAAGAAATGACAAGACACAGAGAGAGAAAGAGCAGCTTTGATTAGTTTCGAGCGATTTAATGAAACTTTTTAAAGGTTTCGGCAATATATTTTATACAAATATTTCTTATTTGACGAAACGTTAATATCGCTTCGTCTAGAGAATCTTTCGGACTGTTGTAATTTAGTAGATAAGGTCACAGAGTTGATATTAGTGATAATTTAAAATCATCAAAACTCTATATTACTTAGCAATACAAGGTATCTAAATGGCGGATATAGCGCTAATTGAGTCCGAAGTGGCAGCACTCTTACCTATCTAGCAATAAATATATTTTATTTAACTTAACATTCGCCTATTGTAACTTTTTCTAAAAGCAAAAGTGCCTGGAAGTTTTCAAAATTGTTTGACCCTTAAACTAGGTCACTAGTCTTAAATAGTACGAAATATTTTTTCTCGATTTTTCAATTTATTTTATTATACCTTAAGCCTTAGAGGCCAATTTTCAAGGTGTACCGAACATTAATGTCAAACACATATATTTATTTTGACAGCTATTTTAAAAGCCACCCCTTTAGGACAATTTAAACCTCTGAAGTAGCCTTCTTTAAAGATATAGAAATAATAAAATCGTAGTCACATAAACACACACTCAACCATTTCTTATATCCCATTTTATATATTGTATATTCTTATATACATCTATATACAGAGTTTCGTTGGTGCATTTGGCACATGAAAAGCTTGCTGCAGTAATAAAGAGATATTTTGTCATTGTCAAATTAAATGAAATAAAAGGTTGGTGATAGTGGCCACAAACATTTCCCATCCAATAGCATAAAATGATGTATGTCTGCGGATATACAAAAATTTATGATGTATTGTATGTGTCTTGCAAATACACAATTTACTGTCTAGACCACTTTTGAACCACACATTTAATCATTAATTGAGATGAAAGTAAAATGAGAATGAAATTAAATAATATCAGAGTGCTGTAAGTGTAGCTAAATACAGCTTCAACAAATTTTGAGTACTTGGAAAACAGACTTCTTTTAGGCCTGTTTTCTTTCGGAATAAGATTTCAGAACTTGAAAGTGATTTCTTCATAATATTCTGAATCCTTAATCTTGATCTATAAGACTCAAACAAATGTTCTAAGCGAATGAATGCTTTAAGAAAAGAAAGAGTTTAAAAATTTTACTGTTTAATAATATAATTTTTTAAATAACCATATAATATAAATAGGTTTAAGAAGTGGCTCCCAAAGACACTTTCTTCTTTGTTATCTTTTGGGGATATATTTAACATTATTTCAGGAGTTGGAGGAATCGGGAACCTCTGGTATGCAGGGCTTTATACATCGTAAATTTTCCCTGAGAGTTTGATTCCACACTTCGAGCTAATCAATTGACTTTTTCTCGCGAATGATCGCACTGCGCAACGACCGATGTGCTATACATTTAGAGAGCGGTAAGGGGACAAAAAATTCAATATCTTTGGAATGGTACGAACGAATAAAATTTTTTTTCGCAGATTATTAAAGGTGAATATTATCCGCGTAGTGTCACATACTTTTCAGTTTTTTGTAGCGCGAAGAACACATGAAAAATTTCAATTGTTTGACAAAAAATTCTGTAAAATATTATTATTTAAACAAATGGATAGTGAAAAAGTAACTGCTATAATGTAACACGAACATTTTCCTTTGACTCCATTGAATTTCATCGATTTATCTCTAGTAGTTTATGAGAAAATAATTTTAAAATTTTATCATGCTCTAAATTTCAACCTTCAATAACTTCAACAAAAAAAAAAGAATTTTGACGAAATATTTATAGCACGGGGTAGGCATATAATCCCCTTTCTAATGAACTGCTAATTTGCAAAATCGTTGTTTACGTTTACGAAATTTTCATGGACCACATGACGTGGTTTGACCTCCTTTCAGTTTCAAATGGGTCAGCACATTTTCAAAAAATTACCAACATATTGATTTACCAAACTGAATAACCATTTTCAATATAGAATGAGTGATGATTAGAACTAAATTAATTTTAAACCAACTGATTTGATTCATTGTTTATGTATTGACGTAACTGATGACGCGCCCTGTAATTGTAAAATATCTGAACCCACATGCAGTAAAGTACTATATTCGTATATACATTACATTCGAAAAATATTACCTGCTTACTTCTCACACTCATTATGTTTTAAAGGCTAGACGTTTTCAATTGTTCTTTGTGGTTTATTTTTACGTTTTGTAGTGGTCAAATGGACTTCGTATTTTCTTTACACACATAACGGGTGATTTTTTTGAGGTTAGGATTTTCATGCATTAGTATTTGACAGATCACGTGGGATTTCAGACATGGTGTCAAAGAGAAAGATGCTCAGTATGCTTTGACATTTCATCATGAATAGACTTACTAACGAGCAACGCTTGCAAATCATTGAATTTTATTACCAAAATCAGTGTTCGGTTCGAAATGTGTTTATCGACAAATTTTGTTCAGCGATGAGGCTCATTTCTGGTTGAATGGCTACGTAAATAAGCAAAATTGCCGCATTTGGGGTGAAGAGCAACCAGAAGCCGTTCAAGAACTGCCCATGCATCCCGAAAAATGCACTGTTTGGTGTGGTTTGTACGCTGGTGGAATCATTGGACCGTATTTTTTCAAAGATGCTGTTGGACGCAACGTTACGGTGAATGGCGATCGCTATCGTTCGATGCTAACAAACTTTTTGTTGCCAAAAATGGAAGAACTGAACTTGTGACATGTGGTTTCAACAAGATGGCGCTACATGCCACACAGCTCGCGATTCTATGGCCATTTTGAGGGAAAACTTCGGACAACAATTCATCTCAAGAAATGGACCCGTAAGTTGGCCACCAAGATCATGCGATTTAACGCCTTTAGACTATTTTTTGTGGGGCTACGTCAAGTCTAAAGTCTACAGAAATAAGCCAGCAACTATTCCAGCTTTGGAAGACAACATTTCCGAAGAAATTCGGGCTATTCCGGCTGAAATGCTCGAAAAAGTTGCCCAAAATTGGACTTTCCGAATGGACCACCTAAGACGCAGCCGCGGTCAACATTTAAATGAAATTATCTTCAAAAAGTAAATGTCATGAACCAATCTAACGTTTCAAATAAAGAACCGATGAGATTTTGCAAATTTTGTGCGTTTTTTTTTAAAAAAAAGTTATCAAGCTCTTAAAAAATCACCCTTTACATAAACATTTTTGCACACATTTTCTCAAGTCAGTGGTGAGCATTGTTGGTACTGTTCAGCGTAAATTTCAACTGCATAAGTCAACTGCAGAATTTACAATGATTTCTTCACGCACTTGAGTAGCACCGAAGGATGCTGAGTTACATATTGATAAATGGATGTATGTATTTTACATTACAATGTAGGAATTGGTATGAAGCATTACAAATTAAATTGACGCTTTTAGGTTAGTTTGTAATGCGACCCTTACATATATCACACACATAGAAACAACTGTATTGTTACCAATTTGGGAGCCGCTGTGCGACTATTGTCTCATCTACATTTGTTTGTAACAGTTTATAATCAGTTCAAAATAAATTTACTGAAATGCCAAGTATAGTTTTGTCTAACGATATAAAGCTCATGCCTAAGCAATATGTCTTACCTAATTCACCCTGAAATGCTCTTTGTTCAACTTGTAAGATGCTCGTTGGCATATGTGTAATTCTATTATCCTATAAACAGAGTTATTACCAAATGCGAATACTAAATTTACGAAAATGAATTACGTTTATTCAAATGAAATTCCTTTCACAATGCAATTATATGCTTGCTTATTTGGTTGACATATTTGGACTCAGATATGTTTATTACCTCTTTGCAATGATGTACTATGTTTAGGTATGTACATACATATATGTATATACGTATGAGCTATTTCTTCTATTACTTCTTTACCGGCGCAATGAACACAAATCTACTTGAATGACTTATACATATTATATATCTTTTCCACTTAGTTAATGAAATTTACATTAATTTGCACAATTTTCCAATTGAGTGTGAAAGTATTTTGGTATTTTTCCTTTCAATTAGAAAACGTCCGTTTTGGATTCAGCACACACACACCAATTTGATCCATTTTAGGCACAAATATACACTATAAAAAGCAAAAACAGCCTACTATTTTCATAGACATAACTCGCATGTTGGCTGATATGTGCCTCATAAAGTCAACTGGTCGAATCCTGTGTTAAGTATATGGGAGCTAAGGAAAGTAAAACTGTGTTCAAATTGAAACTGAATTGAATTTTGTCCATTTCATCTCCTTCAAAGTAATCCCCTTCCGCTGCAATACACTTATGCCAACGAATTTTCCAGTCATCCAAGCACTTGGAAAAATCCCGTGATGACCATCATCAGAGCCTTCTTCGATTCAGCTTTTACATTCTCAATTTAGTCAATACGGTGTCCTCGGAGTGGTCATGTGAATTTGCTAAATAGCCAAAAGTCACACGATTTACCTTCGAATGCGAATGCGGTCGTTGCGGCACGATATTGGTTGAAAATGTGGTAAAATGATCACGAATAACCAATGCCATATGAGATGGTGCATTATCGCACTTTTTTGTTTATTAAATTCAGACATAGTAAAAATCGAAGAATACACTTTTAGAGCCTCACAAAACGACGCATATCTCAAATACTAATAAATACTTTGACATGAAATTTAACAGAGATGTCACTAACAGTACTACCAACTTACAGAAAAAAAAATTACCGATTCAAGAAACAATTCAGTTTGATCACAATAGCATTGACACGGTGCAACCCATTTCCTACACACAGACAAGCCATTTTTAAGTAAAGATTATCCCTGAATTTCACTTATGTATCTCAGACATTTGGGTCAAAATATTAGGAATCGGAGTTATAATCCGATTTTATCCATTCTCATGTTGCCAGCAAATTTGGTTGTTGTAGCTTTAGTGGTTTAGGAGGTTTGTACATTTAACTTATTAGAAGGCGTATTCATGCCCACTTTTTTAAATTTTTTTCCACAGATGCCTGTTACTGCGATCTTCTGTGTCATATTGGATCTTTATATCTTTATTTGGTGCTTCTTCATACGATCGTGGTTCGATTTCGCCTATCTACGAACTCCGCCTAACGTTTTTGACAAGGAACATGTGTTTGCAAGTTTCATCTAGATATCTTAATATTTACTCAAAGTACAGCTTGCACGGACAAACAGTCACCAGGATTTCAACTTTTCTCGTCATCTTGAACATTTATACACGCTACTGGTCTCAGGATAGTCTCCCTAAGGTATTGTTTTTCAAATAAATTGTTATATTTATAACCATGCTTGTTTTTATTATCCAAAATGTTTTTCATATCAAAAAAGTAACAATACATTCGAGGATTCTAGAAAGATATTGGCAATCACGTGCACTTTCGTTTGATCATTGATATAGACGCACTTTACGTATTTAAAGCAACACTTTCTGAAGAATAAGTATGCAAAATTGTTAGAATGGCTTCAAATTCGATTAAGTATACAGACAAGGTTAAGAAATTAGCTGGAGTAAAATCAAGCTTTTCACATGTTTAGCGTACAAACAGAAATGCAGAACACCTATACGTCTTCAATTCGCGAAAGAATACATGACGTGGACTGTTCAATTTAACATTCGACTTAAGAATTAGCGTTTAGTTGCCTTCACTGATGAAAAACGTTTTAATTTTGATGAACCTCAGGCTTTCAATACTATTATCACGATTAGCGGAAAGTTGAGCTATATTTAAGTCGTCACTACAGCCAAGTAGGTGGAGTCATGGTGTGGAGTGCCATCACGTTTTATGGAACAATTGACTTGACTTTTGTCGACCAGAAGATGAACGGCGACCGCTTTGAAAAAAATGTGAAGGTCTGTATTTTTAAAATTAAGTGATCTACTTGGACCAATTTCTGGGATTTTTCAACAAGCTAATGCTCCAATTCATAACGCTTGAGGAGCAAAGTCATTTATTTGGAATCAAAACGTTAATATCATAACCTGACGATCATATGTTTCCCGATCTTAACGTAATTGAAAATGTAAGGGGCTGGCTAATGCGGAAGTTATAAGAAGGAGGAAAGCAATGCGAAGATAAAGAAACATTAACTGCAGCTATTAAATGTTGTTGGCGCGGGATTTCCTTGACCTACATAGATTCCCTGTATAATTTTTTGAAGGACCGAATATATGAAGTTATTACTATCAAAGGAGGCAGTACTCATTACTGAAAATATTTTGTTTTATTTGTAATAAATCAAGTATTAACACGAACTAAACATTTAAGTTAAAACAAAATGAATTTTTTTTTAAAAATATGTTAAAAGTCTAAATGCGTCTATTGTAATGACCAAGAAAAAAGCACATTTTCAGTTGCGCTCAATAATGAAAGTTGAATTTTTTCTCAACATTTCTTAAAGCAAGGAGTGTCAGCACCTGAAATATGTTTGCAGATTTAATTTTTGAAAACTTTTAGAGTATAAAATATTTCGTTACACCAGAAGTTAAAGAATACTTACTTGAATCCTCACTTGTGTTAACTTGTGTTGTATTAACTAGTAGCTAGACGACCAAAATTTCTGGTGGAAGTTGTGAGATATTTATACTTTAGGTATTATAAAAATAATAATTTTCCTTGTGTATTTACTATAATTTTAATTATAATAAGTAAAGATAGTAGCACCCAGATTATTTGAATAATTTACCTTAGTTGCAGGTTTTTATGTGACCAGACTACTTTAAAAACTTTTGAAAAGAAGTAGCAACCCCACTGAAGCAAAAATACAATTTTTCAACTTTTCTCTGTTTTATCAATGCAGTCGATCGTATTTAATGCATTTGTAACTTTATTCGATATCAGAAATTTAAATATGTTACATACTTACATTCGATTCAAAACAATTGAATTTACCATGGCGCCCGACCACAATTTTATCCCACAGAAAGTTAAGTTAACTTTTGCGTAAATGCAAGCGACAAACGCGATTACACACACGAGCACGCGTATGAGCGCCAACTTACATATGTATATAGTACGCATGCATTTATCGACAGAGTCAGTGAACTAAAATGACATTTTCGCTAGGAATTTATTTCACTTGCAATTTTTTTCCATTTTATTGATTCGAAAGTTGGGCGAAAAAGTGCAAAACAACGTATAACGGAAGTGCAAAACTGGAAACCGAGAGAAAAGCGAAAGAGAGCATTGGTAATGCATGTGTGGACATACCGAGTGCATGAAGTGGGGGGGTACGCAAAGTCGCCAATGTGATTTAAAAAGTGCAAAGCGCACAATTTAGCAGCTGACAGCTGCACCTTGTCGCTTAGTAGACGCAGAGTGATCGCCTGATTGAACGATGGACATGCGGCAGACATATGCGTTTTAAGTGCTTTGAAATGAATTGAAAAACGCAAAGTTTTAGCTGATTTTTATTTTGCTGTTTTTGGCTATTTAATTGTTTTCGCAGTTTTTGCATTTATAGTTTTACATAGGTATTTGTGTGCTCAGGGCAAAGTTTTCCAGCAACCGAATTGCTTATCTTCCATGTGAATGGACATTGGTGAGCAGCGTTTAGGCAGTACAACAAGCACATTTACATATACATACATATGTATATGTGTGCATGCATGTATTTCAGTATAATGCATTTCGTATATGTATGTGCAGTTTTATGTGTAAAGCGTTCACGTGCATGAGTTTCAGGCGAAAGTTTGGCCTGCACAACAACAGTTGGCCGTCGTTTGACAATTTTATTGAAAACGTATTTGAAACTATTTTAATAGTTGTTTGTACGAATGTACGGGCTTTTTAAGTTGTGCGGACAACTAGTTAATAGTTGAATAGCAGTATGGATAAAGTTTTGTTGTCACTGTGCACATTTACCTAAAAGCCATGTGCATACGTCTACAACCATATTACTTGCATACATTTATATATACAAGTATATATGTATATGATATATGCCAAACGATTCCGAAACGAATATTTTGTGTTCAGGTGTCATTTTGGCAAAATACAGCTTAGCCCCATTTAATGTGCCATTAATATTGAGGATATGTGTGTGGTTTAATTTAAAAGTTTTCACAGACGGCATTAGTATTTAAAGTATCAAACATATCGATATCGGTTATAGAGAGCCAAATAGTTGTAATTGTCCTATTTAATTGACCAGCTTGAGTGGCTAATCGAAGTTTTTTGTAGAAGTAATTTTGGCATTATTTTTACCTGAGTATCGATATTGACAATGAAAAGTTGTCAAAAGTTGGTAACGAATCTGACCAAGTGACCAAATTCATTACTTAATATGTAAGCACTCGCAACATGTAGCAGCAGAGAATATAATAATTTTTTCTACTTAATGTTTGCTTGTTGTATCCGTATCGAGGTAGATATGGAGTTTCATTTCACCAAAAAAAATCAAATTTTGTGGAAGTTGAAAAAAAGCTACAGCTGTTCAAAAATGAGTGAAAGTATTAAAGAAATTCGCTTTATTTTGAAAATTTTGTATAAAAAAGGGAAGAGTGCCACGCATGCCACTAATGAAATTTGTGAAGTTTACGGAGACGATGTTGTATCAGTTCGTGTAGCACCACAATGGTTCGCCCGCTTCTGTTCTGGAAATTTCGAAAATTCGATTTACACTGATGAAAGCTTTACACTGATTAAAGTTACCGACCAAAATAATACATTATTGGTTAATAAAAGTTCATTATAACTATGAAAAATAACAAGTTAAAGTTTGATTCGAAATACGAAAAGACTTTTTCGTCTACCCAATATTATAATGTAGATGACCAGGCGAGTTGAATTCCAAGTGACCGTCTGTATGTCTGTCCGTCTGTGCTAGGAATAATATAAGTAAAACTTTAAATATGTTGATAAAACTTGTGTCTTATATTACTTTGAACCAAAGAGCGCTGAGTATTGCAGAAGTGCGTGTAATTTGATGCAAGGAATCACAGTAGCGACGAACACCTGCATGATAAAAATACTTTAAAATCGGTGAGGCTCGGTCCACCTTCAATTAAGTCAACTAAACATGTTGAAAGAAGCCGTTTTGGCACCTTCTCAAACTTTGCGAAAATGAGTAAAATCAGATAATAACAACGCCCACTTTCCATGCAACGGTTATGTTGACAACCACTGAAATATCAATAGGATAGCAGGAAGGCGCTTTTTAGGAGCAGGTGGAAAAATATATCTCAGAAAATACTTGACTGACTTCCATCAAGTTTGATGCATAAAGTTTCCTAATTATTCCTATTACGCATTGTAAAAATGGGCGAAATCGCTGATTTCTGATTTGATTCTTCCACTTTACAGTACACAAATTAATAGCGGGATTCTGTAACCAGTCTCTAGTCTCTATTTGAGACATTTTGAGGCAAAGTCTCAATTTGAGACTGGTAGTTACCAGGTCACAAAACTAAAAAGAGCTCTTGTCTGCCATTTTGCATCTACTGAATAGAGATAATCATAGATATTAATCGATTGTCGTTTCTTTATATTTTGTAAGCAACTCAAACACGAAAAGATGAAAAATAAATCAATTTTACATACATTTCGTAGATATTATAAAACAAAATCAATATATATTTTTATTTTTATTGATAATTTTGTTTTTTGACTATGTTATAGGAAATTTAATATTTGTTTTCGACATATTTATTTTCATTCAAGTGTAAAAACATCTCTGAATAATGAAATGTAATAGATTTTGTGACTGTCACTTACAGAATAGCAATATCGTCTCAAGTCTCAAAAATTGTCTCTAACTTAAAATCTCAAATTTAGAAACTTGAGACTGTCTCAAGTTACAGAATCGCACGGTAAATATCAATGGTGTTATCATAACAAGGCTTTCGACAAATAGTGTACTCAGGGTAGTTCATCTCGCATCTAACAATTGTTGAAAGATGATTTCTCAAGGACCCAGATACCAAATACGTGGACCTCTTTGCACACGGCTAGTTTTTTACCGAACGTATCGGCCAATTTGTGAGGCCTAGTAGTAAAATTCGGAGACAATGTGTTTGTGATCACAGCATGCCACTCTACCAAACAGCGGTAGAATCGGTTAACTTTGAACTATCTTCAGTCCCCATATATTTTCGAACATTCGTTTGACATTATACTGAATATATTCCGTCAGCAAGTGGGAAATATTAATGAAGTTTAGAAATAATTGTCTATCCTCTTGCCTTAAAATGATAAATTACTATGACACTTTCCCTATATGTAGAAAATGTTCAGTTACACCCTAACTTAACACTTCCTTATTTGTTATATTATATTTATTTGTATTGTCTTTAAAATCAACTCTCGAGAGGATGAATATTCTTATTGGAGTAAAATGCAGTTATATCTAACACTGATCGTTAATTGGGCGAACAAAGACCAATCATGGTCCCAACAATAGTAGCTAGTGGCAAAATATTATCCGTGGGATGCTTTTCGCTTTCAGATTTAGTTAGTTATAACAGTACATATATACATATATAATATCATACTCGTGGCAAGATAAAACAGCAACAGATTTATAGGGTTTCTTAATCATTGAGTAAACTTAGTAATGTTCACAACTTTCAGGTACGCTTTTGCCGAACACAGTTCCTTATCGTAGCTGCCATATCTTTACCATCATTGATTTAGGATCCAATTTCTTTTGGAAATGCTTGAAATCTCTTGAATGATATTTGGATTGATTTTGTTGTCTTCTCGTGGTCAAATACGTGTGAGCTCCTCAGATTACGAAATTCTTGAGAACACAAGTTTTTCTAATAGATAAAGCCCCGTGTTTGCACAAATACGACGATTGTTTTATGATACCTTATGGTGATTTTAAGAGGCATAAAATTTTTCAAAGGGATACAGTGATAAAACACATTTCTATATAATCAAGGTTACTATATGTGAAGTATGAAAAAATATACAGCATCATTAACGTATTTTCAAAGTCGGTTATCTTTATTTCTCGGAAATGGCTCAACGGATAAGGAAATTATCTTTCACATACACGTCATTTTGTTGGCGGCGTGGTGGTTGTTAGCGACTTAATCTAAAATAGCAGTGTACAACATTTTTCTTGAGCCCTGCATCTAGGTATAATGTCTTAAAACTTTTTTGAAACATGTCAATCCTTCACTACTATAAGGTGGGCCATATAAAATTTTAAATTTCGAAGATAGGGCGTTAACGATTTCTTGAGCCCTGCAACTAGGTATAATGTCTTAAAACTGAAGTAGAATTCAACCATTAATAGTGCTTTCTTGCGCATATTATTTTTATATTCTCAGTTTAGCAAATCAATAACAATCATCTAAGCTAATTTTTAGTGACCGGGTCATATTGATCCCGATATCATTCAACTAATAATCAATTACGGTTTATGAAATAATTAGCCGCGGTTTGCTTACTATTATATACTAGTTTCAATAAGTGGGCACAACATGTGACTTTCCGTTTCAAACTGTTCAGTTGCTAAAACGAAAAATCATTTGATGTCTGATGTTATCAAAAGACGGCCTTCCTGATCTCCAAACTTCAGATTATTCTTCCTAACTTCATTTTAAGTGATTCGCCTGCTATTCTTAGATTATCGATCACTTCCAGGCAAGCATTGTTGCTGAAATCTTCACTATATCACCCGAGTTACTACATATATAAAAGTTCATTATGCCTTGTTAATAGCCTGATTAATAGAAACTAAGTAAAAATAAAACTTAAAATTTTAATAAAGCTATCTGAAGCAATGTCAAATTTTTACCGATAAACCAACATCTATAAAATTTTTATTAGCTCTTTTAATAGCACCAATCCATTCAACTTTTATATAAATGGTAGCAGTCAATGACCTGGAATTGAAAACGCAATTACCATCAACAAATCATACAAAAAATCTTTGTTGATTGTTATTTCATAAGTGTATAAACACATTTCACCATAAAAGCATAACATACTAGTATACCATAGCCAAAAATATCATTAATTAATATAATGATTTTTACGAAAAAGTCATTTTTATGCACACATAGTTTTGTTTATCCAGGGAAGAGAAAACAAGTGTTCACATTTAAGTAAAGTATTTCTTGCAGATATTCTCCCTCACATGCTTTTGGTATACTAGAAATACATTGCTCGATTTTCTCCAGTAATTTTAGTGTTATAACAGCTGCGATTTCTCAAGAAAATTTATGTAATGCATGCTTTATGAGCACACTTAATGAGTAAGTACTATTTTGTATTATGAGTAGTAAGTAAATATTCTGCTTCATTTTTACGTGTGGATATGATTAACATTTAGGGAAACACTCAATGACTTTGCTATTCCTAAATCGTCTTGTGTGGATATACTATATGAATACGGTTTATAAAATTTTAATTTTGTTCATAATATCAAGTTTTGAATATATTATGCTCACTAAAAATAATATGTGAATAAAAAAAATTGCCATGTCAGGTTTTCTTGCATCAAAACGTTTATTTTCTTAAAAAGTATAAATATTGGCTACATTTACAGAAATTATTGCTTAATATTGAAGAAATGCTTATGATTTTTTTGAGTATTTGGCTTCTTAAAGGTCTTTTTAAGTCTCCAACCATAATCTCCCAGCATTCTTTCGCTTCATTTGCCATGATGGTGCTTCTCCATTGAGTAAATGTTCTGATGGAACATAATGTCTTGTTCGTCACTTACAGCACCCCATTTTTCTGAAGAGAAATCCAAGTGAGCGTTTAGCATATGTAAAATTCCTATTTATGATTTTCTAGAAAATTTTAGACTACTTTCATCTTACTTGATCATTCAGTTTTTTCAATATGTTTATCCTATGTCAGTTGCCGCATTTGTGGTAATACAAATATTGTTCCTGTTCATGGCGAACGCCCTTGTTGGTGTAAAGTTGAACTCAAAAGAGGCTTGTAAAAAGTGGCTGTCTGAGTTTTTCGCAAATAAGGAGGGGGGCTTCTACGAGGGGGTATTATGAAGTTGCCATCTAGATGGAAACAGATCATCGAATGAAACGGCACATATTTGAACTTTTTGTAAAGCATTAAATAAAGAACAAAAAAGCGGAAGGCAGATATTTGACAACCTTATAGACAGCATGCCTTGAGAGTTCAAATTGTCTCGTCATGTATGTCATATTATCAATTGAACCCAAGATACTGGCAGCAGTCGATTTGTTTTTTTGGTTTTTTGAAGCATGTCAACACTACACTACTATAGGGTGGGCAATATAAAATTTTAAATTTCGAAGATAGGGCGTAAACAATTGAGTGTAGCGTTTGCTGTATGGCACATAGCGCCGTCCTGCGAGAACCAAATGTTGTCCAAGTCTTCCTCTTCAATTTGCTTGAAGAAAAATTCGGTTCGGTTCGCGATATCACTCACCATTGATGGTTAGGCGGTTTCTTCTTCATTTTCGAAGAAAAATGGGCCGATGATTCCACCAGATCAAAATCCGCACCATACAGTGATTTGTGCTGGGTGCATTGGCTTCTCGACGATTACGTGCGGGTTTTCTGTGCCCCAAATGCGACAATTCTGCTTGTTAACGTAACCGTCGAGGTGGAAATGAGCCTCGTCCGAAAAGATGATTTTTCGGTCAAATTGACCATCCTCGGTCAAACGATCTTCTGCCCAATCTGTCAATATTTCCCTGTTTTGCTATTTCGTAAATTTTAGACTTTTTACTGAATATCTGTCGCTTTCCGAATGGTATTTGACGTTTCCAATGACGAAATATAGATTATTCAAATTTAAAACGTTAGATGGCTCACCCGTTACATATGTGGTGGCAAATTTAAATCTTGCATTTGTTTTGGTACACTCATCGTATACCTACGTTCTTGCGTTAATTTTTGAAAACACTTTATTTTGTATCCAAGTATAATATCTTTTTCATATCCATACTGAATACTTTCCATTATTGCTGAGAAGGAGGTACAAGTACACTCGGGTAAGCGTGAACACATAACAGACATGAATGAGCTGAAATTAAATATGAGCAATCAGACATGGAGCCATGTGTAGAAGTTCACTCAAGTCAGGAAAGTTTTCTGAGCACCATTTTCTTGGGACTGGCCAGAAACGATTCTTTTGCATGTGGCTCATGCAGCTCACGACTTCCGGTGTTAGACCAAGAACCCTCTGGGTAGCCTAAGAACATCTGTTTGAAGGCGAGCTAACGTGAGAAGGCGAAACATCCCCTGCATAGGGTTGTGCGCTGGGTTTTGGGACCCGCCACGTAAAAAAAACACACCCAATGAAAAGGAACAACAAACGGCAAACGAAATAAGGACTACGAATTGAGGGCGTGCACCTGGAATGTCCGATCCATTAATTGAGAAGGTGCCGCTGACCATCTTGTTGATATCCTCGTTACAGTAAATGCTGACATCATCGCCGTCCAAGAAGTGCAATGGACGGGACAAGAACTGAGACAAATAGGTCTTTGTGGCATTTACTACAGTGGACATACAAAGAAGCGCAAATTTGGTGTAGGATTCATGGTGGGAGAGAGACTTCGTCGCCGAGTACTATCATTCACGGGTTTGGGACCCGCCACGTAAAAAAAACACCCCCAGTGAATAGTCATAACCAGCCTAGGATGAGAGACCCCCCTTCTGATGACGACCATGGCAAACGAAATAAAGACTACGAATTGAGGGCATGCAACTGGAATGTCCGGTTCGTTAACTGGGAAGGTGCCGTTACCCAGCTGCTTGATGCCCTCGTGAAAACAAAGGCTGACATCACCGCCGTTCAACATATCGCTGATTTGCGCCCACGCCCCGACGGAAGAGAAGGACGATGTGACCAAAGATGCCTTTTATGAGTGCTTGGAGCTCACGTATGAGAGATGCCCCCGCCACGATGTCAAAATCGTGCTTGCCGACTTCAACGCCAGGGTGGGCAAAGAGTGTATCTTTGGCACTACGGTTGGTAAATTCAGCCTCCATGAGGAAACATACCAAAATGGGTTGAGGCTGATCGACTTCGCCGGGGCCCGAAAAATGGTTATCTGTAGTACTAGATTCCAGCATAAGAAGATACATCAAGCTACCTGGCTGTCTCCGGATCGAAAAGCCACCAACCAGACCGATCATGTTGTGATAGACGGAAGACACGTCTCTGGTGTTTTAGAAGTGGGTACGCTCCGAGGTTCTAACATAGACTCGGACCACTATCAGGTTGTAGCCAAGATACCCAACCGCCTCTGTGCAGCAAAAACGCACGTCAACTAAACCAAGGAAGGTTCGACGTCGAGAAGCTGCAATCACAACATACAGCCGAACGATTCTCTACTCGGCTTGCACTCCTGCTCTCTGAGAGCACTCGTCAACAACTCGGTATAAGCGAACTGTGGGACGGCATTTCAAGCTCCTTACGTACAGCTGCAACCGATACCATTGGTTTTCGGAAAATGCAAAAGAACAGCTGGTACGGCGAGGAGTGCTGTGTCGCAGCGAAGAGAAAACAGTCCTGCCTACCTCGCAACGTTACGATCGACCACAACCCGGGCGGGATGGGATAGATACCGAGAGTTGAAGAGGGAAGCGAGACGCATTTGCAGACAGAAGAAGAAAGAGGCCGAAATGCGTGAGTACGAACAGCTCGATAAGCTGGCCGACAGGGGTAATGCTCGAAAATTCTACCAAAAGATGCGGCGGCTTACAGAAGGTTTCAAGACCGGAGCATACTCATGTAGAACCCCCCAAGGTGATCTAGTCACCGATGCCCAGAGCATACTTAAATTATGGAGGGAACACTTCTTCAACCTGCTGAATGGCAGTGAAAGCATAACGCCACTAGAAGGCGAACCCGATTCCCCAATCTATGACGATGGATCGGAAGTTCCATTGCGTGATCATGAAGAATTTCGAATAGCAATTACCCGTCTGAAGAAAAACAAAGCGACGGGGGGCGATGGATTGCCGGCCGAGCTATTCAAACACGGCGGCGAAGAACTGATAAGAAGCTTGCATCAGCTTCTTTGTAAAATATGGTCGGATGAAGGCATGCCCAGGAATTGGAATTTAAGTGTGCTATGCCGAATCCACAAAAAGGGAGACCCCACAATCTGCGCCAACTACCGTGGGATAAGCCTCCTCAACATCGCATATAAGGTTCTATCGAGCGTATTGTGTGAAAGATTAAAGCCCACCGTCAATAAATTGATTGGACCTTATCAGTGTGGCTTCAGACCTGGTAAATCAACAACCGACCAGATATTCACCATGCGCCAAATCTTGGAAAAGACCCGTGAAAGGAGAATCGACACTCACCACCTATTCGTCGATTTCAAAGCTGCTTTCGACAGCACGAAAAGGAGCTGCCTTTATGCCGCGATGTCTGAATTTGGTATCCCCGCAAAACTAATACGGCTGTGTAAACTGACGTTGAGCAACACGAAAAGCTCCGTCAGGATCGGGAAGGACCTCTCCGAGCCGTTCGATACCAAATGAGGTTTCAGACAAGGCGACTCCCTATCGTGCGACTTTTTCAATCTGCTGCTGGAGAAAATAATTCGAGCTGCAGAACTTAATCGAGCAGGTACAATCTTTTATAAAAGTATACAGCTGCTGGCGTATGCGTATTGATATCATCGGCCTCAACACCCGCGCCGTTAGTTCTGCTTTCTCCAGACTGAACAAGGAAGCAACGCAAATGGGTCTGGCAGTGAACGGGGGCAAGACGAAATATCTCCTGTCATAAAACGAACAGTCATCGCACTCGCGACTTGGCTCTCACGCCACTGTTGACAGTCATAACTTTGAAGTTGTAGATAATTTCGTCTATCTTGGAACCAGCGTAAACACCACCAACAATGTCAGCCTGGAAATCCAACGCAGGATAACTCTTGCCAACAGGTGCTACTTCGGGCTGAGTAGGCAGTTGAGAAGCAAAGTCCTCTCTTGACAAACAAAAAGCAAACTCTATAATTCCCGTCCTGCTATATGGTGCAGAGGTCTGGACGATGTCAAAATAGATGAGTCGACGTTGCGAGTTTCGAGAGAAAAGTTCTGCGAAAGATTTATGGTCCTTTGCGCGATGAGCTGTTCGAGATATACGACGACGACATAGTTCAGCGAATTAAAAGACAGCGGCTACGCTGGCTAGGTCATGTTGTCCGGATGGACGAAAACACTCCAGCTCTGAAAGTATTCGACGCAGTACCCGCCGCGGGAAGCAGAGGAAGAGGAAGACCTCCAATTCGTTGGAAGGACCAAGTGGAGAAGGACCTGGCCTCGCTTGGAATATCCAATTGGCGCCACGTAGCGAAATGAAGAAACGACTGGCGCGCTGTTGTTGACTCGGCTATAATCGCATAAGCGGTGTCTACGCCAATTAAGAAGAAGAAGAAGAATCAAGACAAATAGAGTGAAAAACTAAATTAAGTAATTAAACGGAAAAGTTAGAAAAACTAAGGAGACTTTTTGTCCGATATATCTATAATTTATTCAATAAAAGTCAAAAACTAAAAACTTGTTTTTCTTTAGTAAACAAAGAGTACGAGTTAAAAATATATTATTATCAATGAAAATTATTAAAAAACAATAAATATATAAAAAAAGTGTTGTTTTAGGCTCACAAATATAAAATAATATATATGTTTTTATTGTAAACATTATTTATATATTGAAGGTATATCTAACAAAAAGTAGTTAATTTTGTATATTTACTTATAGGATTGTACACGTATTTATTTGTTTAACTACTGCTTATGCAACATTTAACTAATTTAATATGCATTATAATTAAGTCTAGCACTTTCGACCTAAAGTTAACTGCTGCTGAGATATGAATTTTTTTCCGACAATTTGCTAACTATTTGTAGATTTGAATGGCCAACTAATTTCTGGCCAATTTGCCTGCTTTCTGTGTCGTAAGTCAATTTGCATCTATTTTACATTTCCGCTACATTAAATCTGAAATTTCAATCAGAATACTTGCGAACTGCGTCCATGTACAAAATATATGTATGTATATTTGTTGGCTCACTGCCGCTTTTCTTGCTTCGTCAAACAACTTTGCTGCTTGACTCCTAGACTTGCTTGTTATCCAAAATATGAGCTTGTTGCATACACGAATTTAAATAATGCTTAGTCGAGTAAGCAAATTTCGCATATTTTAGCAAATAATGAAGCGTAGGTCAGAGAGTAGACACCGAACGTCTAGTACACTTATTTATGAGTGTTGAAGTGTCGCATACCAGAAGGTCATTTAGCTGCTGTTCGCTTCTTCATTGGTTCAATTTAGTAACCTTTTCTCCGCATGGTTTGTTAACCTCTAGAAAATTTGCCCTGCAAATAAATAGGAATTCACAAATTATTACGAATATATTTAATATGCTGATCAAGGCAAATATCCAACTCTATTAAGTGCACAATATAAGTTATGAAATGTCACAGTCAGGTCAGTAAATCTTTTCGACTCGGTCTCTCTCTTTGTTAATAATTACAAAAGTATTTTATATCACTTGGTGTACCCTCTTGGTATTGAAAATACCTTCAACACATTTCTTGCACTTTGTTCGCTTGACTTGAAATTCAAATTTCTTTTCCCATATATTTAATATGTATTCTTTGCTTTATGACAGCATTCCTATAAAGGTTATACTCAATTAAAGTTGGACATAAAATGTACTGAGCATTCCTATAAGTTCCTTATAAATTATGTGTTGCTCATACGACGTGGTGTACTGCAAGCCTCAGTGCATTTGATGAATAATTTTAATAGCGTATAACTTTTAATGGAATTGCTTTACGTAAAAAAAATTGGATCTGTTTTGTAGAGCGAATAGTTTTATACGAGAATATTATGTTTTCAAGCTTATAGATTAACTTCTTTTATGCAAAATATTAAAAAATCCCATCATATGCATTGAAAAAGAAAAATCTTGTGGGAACATTTTAAAATAAAAAATTGTTTGACTTGGATGCTTTGTCAGAACAAAAAATTTTAAGGGCCATTTACAAGAGAAAACAACTCGAAAAATAATGGAAACCTTAATCGGCATACATACATTAACTTCAAAGAATATGAAAGGGAGAAGTTTAAGACAGTAATTCATATAAAATCGCAAAAACTGAATACTGAAACTTGAAATTATTTCCTTTCTCTTGATTAATTTCGAAGAGTTTTTACTTCAAAAAATGAGAATAAATAGTATGAGACCACACTTAAAAACCTACATGTTATAGACTGTAATTGCAACACTTTTAATTAACGCAAGATAGTTTTCTTTTTGAATCTGACACATTGTAATTTAATTACCTTCAACTATGCATATAATTATTTTATTTTTATAATATCACATTTTCTTCACACTAACTCTTTCCACGCATTCAGAAGATTATTATCCAACAATTAAGCTCATTGTCTGCTGGCATTTGTTTCATTGCGGGTATTGTTAGTGTTGCAACTATTATTTTTGCTAGCGATTGTATTATTGTTGTTATAACTGTTGGCACTGCAGTGGTTAGTGCACACAATAGCTGCCATAAGCCGGTGGTGTAAGTGCAAATAATACGCAACACATGTGCCTTCGGTGCCTATTATCCACCACAAAGTACATCCGCAGTGTGCTTGATCTAACCAAGAAAAGGATGTGTAAACACTTGTCCGCTCACAAGCGCACACGCGCGCTCACTAACAGCCCCATGCATGCATATGTATATATATGTGAAGCTTACACGCCATAATGAGCGAGATAAGTGATGAAGATGCGTGCCAACAATGGCACTTAATGCAAGTCAGTTGCTCTAATACAGCAAGAACGAGACACCAAACTAATTTAAGCATATGTTTGTATGCACGCACCTGTGATTGGAGGTGATTCGCAAGTGTATTCTGCGTCTTAGTATTTGGATTTAGCTTTCCATATGGGCTAAATGGAAGTGCAATTCTAGATAACGAATGTAAGATTAAAGGTTAAATAAAATACAATAAAAGAATTAATTGCAGTATGTTTTTCGTTTTATGAGTAAACTCTATACATTTTCTGAGATATTTTGATGCATCTAAAATACAAGTGAACATCCTTACTATTTTCCGTTAAATTCGTTTAAAAGGTGGTCGAACTAAAAAAATACATATTCCGTTTTAAGTATAATTATTCAAAACAAAAATGCTACATACAGTATTATGCATAAGTCTTAAAAAATTATTAAAAAAAAACATACACACAGTATATTAAAACCCATCGAAAACGAATGTAAAATACAAAATTTTCATCTATCTATTATTTCGTAGTGGCAGCAACAAAAAAAAGGAACTCTGAATCATTTTCAGTTATTTTATGAACTACTTTTTTGCATTTTCTGTGAAAGTTTACTAAAGTAAGGTACATAGTTTTTATACCATTACGAAGTAGATATTTTTACAATCGTAAAAAATCTAAAATAAAGTTGATATTTGAACTTGAAAAGTTTTATAATTGAATGTTAGAGTTTCTTTGATAACGTCAAGAAAAGGAGAAATATATAATATAATTTTTTCAAATAAGAAGTAGGGCTAAGGCTAAGTTCGGGTACATATGAACATTTCATACTCTTGCAACTTTCAAGATTCAAAGTCCTTCAAATTCTGGCAAAACAATATATTTAATTATGTAGGGAAAGACTTAAACATCCATTGTTCGTTGAAATCGTGAATAAATTACAATCAAAATTGGTATTTTCTTCACCCATATTTGAAGGCCATAAGCTTAAGCTTAGTTTTATTATTACATTTTAGTTCATGTCAGCTATAATTATATTAAAAACATCTTCAAAGTAGTGAAATATATGTGATATTATCCCGATCGAAGAGGCAAAATTTAATACTTTGAACTTATTTAGAAAATACCACCAGACGATTGAAATTTTTTATATTTGAAATATTATGTCCAAACTAAGGAAGAGACCCACTCAATTCTAATTCAGCGCAAAATCATACAAGTTTTTAAGAAAACTTGTCGATTTAGTTAGTTATTTAATGGAAAAACGGAAATAATTATATAGAGTGTTTAAGGGGCAGAGAAAGCGAGTTGAGGGTAGTATCGACCCGATTCAACCCATTTTTTGACACCATGATATACGATAGTCATGAAAGTATTATTGCTGAACTTCCATTATATCTCTCACCGAAATTTATCGTATTCGCTATAAAGTGGCTTGAAGAGTTTTGGTTCGATTCGGATAATTTGGATCATAATCAGGCTCACTCTCCATGTAACGTTACTGAAAAAAACTACCAAAAGCGCGATAAAAATTCGCCAAAGACACTAACTTTTACCTCTGAAATGGCTGGGGTCAGCTTTATTTGAGCTGGTGTTAAAATTGGATGATGGGCGTTAGGTGAAATCATATATCGGGTCTTGCTGGACCTACATACATATGTCAACTAAATTCGGCACATCCCGTTTTTCTTGCGTTAACCACACCTACTTCTCACATAGCACAATTTTAAAATTCCAGTTCACAAATCCAGAAGTAATTCATACAACGGGACAAAATTTAGCACTAATAATTCTCTTAAAGTATGCCACCTTATGACCAAAAATTGTTCAAATCCAACCAAAACTATTCAAGCTCCTATTCAGCGAATATGTGGAGCCCAGTAGCTATAGTCGACTTTTGACCGCTTACATCGTTCAGTATTTTAGATATAAAATTGAAATTCATAGAGAATCCTTTCATGATACTAGTCTGTACGTCCGGATGATTTTATACTGCATATATTGGCCAATATTTAAGTCATATTAATGAATATGAGAGAGCGTGTTTTACTTATAACAGCGTATCTTTGTGCATAAAATAAATGAAATTGGGCGAAAACTTGACCAATAAAAGGCTAAAAAAAATATTTATTCTGATTTGATCAGTCAGTTTTAAGAGAAGCTATAAGCTATAGGGGCCCGATCTTAAATATATATTCTAAGATTGTAGCGATGCATTGGATAATAACCTATGGCAAATTTCATGCACATTGCTTGACAAGTATATGAGTATTCGTAGAAGGACTTGAGTTAGATCGGTCAGTTGTGTGATAGTTTTATGCTATCTTCTGCTTAATTTGCGTTTATGGTAAAGTTGTCCGATATCAGTGGTTCCGACAAATGAGTATATTCTTGAAGAAGTGCAATCAGAGCGATATCTCAAAAAACTATGGGACTAGTTTGTGTTTATACAAGCAGACGAACATAGCTAAATCGACTCAGTTCGTTGCGCTGATCACTTACTATTATTTATATGTATCTACATACTTTATAGGACTGCTTTCCCTTCTTCATCGTTGTAAACTTAATATAACCTGACACCACCGCATAAAATGTCAATCAGTCTAATTCGCGGTAGATATTCCAATAATTGTAATAAAGGGGACCACAGTAAATTAAGGTGCACACTAGAACGGGTCGAATTCCAGGGAACCAAAAATAAACGAAAAAAATTAGTATGCGGGAAATATTCTATGGAAAATTTTAAACGCCTTCGCTGAAAGACTAGGAACCTAAAATCGGTTTAGAGTCAGAGATTTTCTGGAGAGATGCCAGAGTCACTCACAGATAAGAACCTGTTTTTTAACGTCGTCACACGTTTCGTGATAAGTTGTATAAATATACATTTAAAATTTGAAAATAATTGATATAGTTTTTTTTATTAAAAAATTTTCACAATAGTTATGCCCCTTAAACAATGTTTGATTGCAATTGCGATATCCAATTATGTTAGTTATGAGTAATTGGATAATATTTTAAATATTCTGGAACGAATTCAGAGATTTGGGATAAAGCTTATTGAGTTTCCATTTTCGATCAAAAGCATTTTTAAAGTGGATTGAAGTGGAAATGCCAAAAATAATATAATTTTCAAGGCAAAGTGGAACGACAGCTGCATTTTTTAACGAAATTTGCCTTATATTTTATTTCTTCTGTAACCATTTATTATGAAAGCTTTTAGAATCGAGGTTAGCTTTAATGATTGTGTTCGTTATAAGGGCATATACCACTGTGCCCAAAAAATAAGGTGACATTTGAATTTAAACTGCGCGCTTTGAAGGATTTGGAGATTTATTTTTTTTTTAAGTTGGTAGTACTGTCAGTCACATTTATGTCAAATTTCATGCCAAAATATTCATTAATGTTTGAGATACGTCTCGTTTTGTGAGCTGCTAAAAGTGAGTTTTTCGTTTTTTGCGATGTCGAAATTTGTTGAGCAAAGAATTTAATGCAAATTCTTGTTTGTTTACGGAATCAATTTTCTGCTGCGGTACGTTGAGGATAGTGCAGAAAGCCTTTGGTGATGAGGCTATGTCTAAAAAAAATGTTTACATGTGGTATAGTGAGTTCCAAGCCGGCCGTGAACGTGTCGAAGACGAAGACGTCCAGGGCGACCATCAACCTCAACCGACGAAGATCACGTTCAAGAAATCAAAGATTTGGTGTTGAAAAATAGTCGATTAACAATTAGAGACCTTGCTGATGAAGCTGGCATATTGAAAGGCTCAGCTCATACCATTTTGAAGCATGGTTTGGGCCTCAAGCGCGTCAATTCTCGACTGGTACCGAAAACATTGAATTTTTCGGAAAAAAGGCGTCGCGTTGAAGTGTGTAAAACGATGCTTTCCGACTACCAGGGTGTCATGAAATGTATTTTAACTGGCGATGAGACTTGGATCTATGCTTACGACCCCGAAACAACCGATGAATCGAGCGAATATCGTGCCAAAAGAGAGCCGAGACCAAAAAAATCGCGCCAAAGTCGCTCAAAACTCAAGGTCATGTTGTCTCTTTTTTTTCGATTATCGTGGTGTTGTGCATTATAAATTCCTTCCAACCGGTCAAACAGTCAATAAGGAATATTATTTGAACGTTATGCGGCGTTTGCGTAACGCTATCATACGGGAGCACACCAATTGGTTTTTTCTCATTTTCACTGCGTTGCCTCTGTTGCTTTATTTATTTTCATAAATTCATTAAAGCCTTCAAATTATGCATGAAATTACTTGATGTTTAACAAATAAAAGTGTTGTTGATTAAAGAAAAAAACACAATTCCCCATGCGCTTCTCCACACTATGACCATACCTTTGTAAATATATTATACAAATTCATGGCGGCTTATTGTTTTTGTTGGCTCGTAAATTCTATTTCATTTTTATGACTCTATTTATATGGTATATATTAATATTAAGTGCCGCTTTATAACGAAATCACTCTTTTAACTGGGTTATTTCAATAAATTGCCACGCTATTTTCAAGGCAAATAAGGCACTTAGTGCTCACTCAGCCGTAAAACTGAAATAAACGAGGAGTTTTTAAACGAAATACTCATATATGTGTACACTCATGCCACTATATCTACCAATATGATGCGATAGTAGTATGTGGATTTTTCTAATGCGTTTTCAATTTTATTTACTGATAGTAATATATTTTCGCTATTCTTCCATAAATTTCATTGTTGCTTTTTTATGCTTCTTCAATTTCTATCAAATGTCAATAAAATATTATAGCATATGCATATCAATAGAAAATGGCAAAAGACGTGGGAGAGAAGAAGAAAACGAAGGCAAATAACTGCATGGGAAATAAAAGAAATTTTTAAAATACCAATAAGCCAATGCATATAATCGAAGTGGCACACAGACAGACATTCATATATTCACGCTTACAGACATTTGAGAAATATTTGAAATTTCATATACATATTTTATTCTCATGTTTCCCTACAGCATTTGCAACTATGACTTTTTGGTGTATACATTGGTTGGCTGAAGTACAGGTCTGCTCTCTTTGCTTTCTCTCTCCATTGCTTGCTCAAGTATAAACATCAAAAATTTTCCTCAATATAGAATATATCACAAAGTGCTTTATTATATACAGAACTATTTTACACAATATAATTTAATATTTTCATAATTTGTTTTTACAACAAGATGCTGAAAGCTATTAAAGCTCTAGTTCAGTTTCTTAGAATCGCAAAACTTATTCCACTTCTCCCGTTCAGAATCGTCGACACTTCAGAAAAGACAGATATGTGAAGTTTAATAAGCTGATTATCATATTTGTTGGAGCTTTCTTATTAAAAGAAAATAATGTGAACTTAATTATGCTATAATGAGGTCGTTCCTTAAAGAAACCATATGTAACGGGTGATGCAGTTGGAGGTTATCCACTTTTTTAAAGAAAAAACTCAAAAACTTCAAATTAAATGGAGAATGTTTATAATCATTCGAAAGAATATTTTTGTACATTATCTGTTTCCATCCGTTGAGTCCAATTTTCGATGACTCATTCAGGAATTGCGACTGGTAACTGACAAATAGCAGGCGTGCTGTCTTGCTTCAAGGCTTAAATCAAAGCGGGATTGTCAGCAAAACGGTGTGATATCATACGATCTTGTAGCCAATTGACCGGCCCAACACGTGAAATTATCAGCTGACCGAAGTGTTCTCTCAATAAATCCATTGATTCATGCGGTTCTTGAGCCAATATTATAGCATAATTCCGCAATTCTTTTAGTACTCATACTCATAAGTTAAGGCTTAACATCAATTTAACTAAAATATAATATTTTTAATTATTTACTACTAAAACGATTGGAGAAAAAACAGTAATCGTGTAGTTTTTACAAATATTGCAATAAATTGGTGCACCGAGATTTCACTGCTGGGTGGCACCTTTGATTCCAATACAAAGATATAACATTTTCGTATGCAAAGTGAAGCCCGAATGTGAGTTTCGTGCAATTTTCGTATGAAATCAACCAAGAAATTGAATTCTTATACAACTTCCAATACTAGTGCAGCGTTTACGAAAATTATGCATAAAAAATTGAAAATATAAAGGATAAAGGAAGCGCTGCCACTTAGAGCGGACTAAATAAAAAAAGTTCACGTTGTTCCGCTTTGAATACTGGAATATTTGTTGCTTAATAAATAAAAATATATATTAATAACTATGTGTATATCAACCGCACATTTACATACATATAAACAAAACCAATTGCAAGCAGTGTCCTATGAAATGATTTCTTGTTTGATTAAGAATTTCTTTGCTCAAAGCTTTCGTCAAGGCAGACAGGTATTTATTTTGTCCAAGCTACAAATTCGAGTAAACGGAAACTTCGAAAGACGAGGAGACTATACTTCCTTTGAGGAAAGAAATGGATAGATATGCAATTTTAAAAATCTCTTCAGAAAGAAGAAGAAAATGTTCCTTTCTTTGTTGTTTTGGCAAACGCAAGGCATATACATACTTGTAATTGTGTCATTTTGTTTATGTTTTTAATTGTTGTCTTTCACATTCTCGACTTCTTGCCATTTTACTGCTATGTATGTATATATGTAAATGTATAAGCTAAATATGTAATTTAATTTACTCTTTTCCTTAAGAAAAGCTTATGACATTGCGGGATGCACATATAAATACAAAATGAGAGAAAAAAAGGAAAATGAAATAAATAAATGAACGCTTGCAAAGCCGGATGCGACCGTAGAATAGCGCGGTAACGTGAAAAATTATGATTATGGCAAATTTATGCAGCCACTACAACTGTCCTGTTTGTCATCAGTTTTCTTCGTCTCTGCATTCATATTTCATCATGAGATGACGACGTTTCACCCGCAATATTTTTTGTTGGTCCACTCCATGACATGTAGTACTCTACAGTAGGCATACCAAGACTACGAAAAATCATATACCAATTTTTCTGTACGTAAACGGGGCAAGTTTGGGACGGCACATCTAGATTACTAGGCACATGGTTCTATATGTTTGGTGGCTCTGAAACCGCTGGCAGACAACAACAAACCGAAGCAATGGACGCGCTCGAAATATCATCCATCTAACTTTGATTTATCGACCTCTGTCAATCGATACAGAAAACTATTCAGCGAGCATTATATTATAAGTTGGTTAAGTAGGCTATAATAGCGTGGAGGATGGAGACATGTGTAGAATTTCACGCAGGTGTGAAAGTTCTCTGATCGCCATTCACTTGGGAGACACGATTCTTTTACATACGGCTCAAGCAGCTCACGACGTCCGCTATCCTCTGGGTAGCCTAAGAACATCCGTTTGAAGGCGAGCTAAAGTGAGAAGGCGAAATATTCCCTATACAGTGTTATGCGCTGGGGTTCGGACCCGCCACGAAAAAAACACTACCAAAGAAAGGAAAAGAACTAGGCGCCGCAGAATTTTCTGGTCGCAAAAATTGTTACTTCTTGATAATCAAACACATTATCAACCATACGGCTAATACGCTTTAGAGATGATGTCCAAAAAATGAACGTTTGGAGTAATCAAAAGAAATTTAATCATCATGGCTGAAGTTCACAAAGTTATATCTTAATATTTGTATACGAAAAGTTTAAATTACTTTTCGAGACCCAAATGCCAAAGCATCATTCGGGGTAATGTAGAATATTAAACTCCGACTTATCCAAATATAATAATTACGTAACCACGATTGTCGTTTGATACCATAAGTGCCTGTCTGATGTAAGTCAATGCCGAGTATGCCCGACTCCACTAGTATCCTTTTATCTATAATCCAACTCTGTTAAAGTATCCAATGATTTCCACCAAATACGTAAAAGTGTGGATCAGCGTAGACTGTTTCTGTTCATTAAGCCATCCAGCCGTCGCTTCGTTCCTGCTATATAGTACTATACATTGGAGTTCTACACATACTGTAATTATAATTCTTCAATATCTATCTCTATTGAGGGTTCATGCATGGATCTTACATTGAATAATATATATTTTGGACCGACACTACTCACCGTTTTTTCCGTATTTTTATTTTTCTAACATATAATCATGCTTGTTTGGTTGAGGTTAACGTATCTTAGTAAGGTATGAGAAACGATGTATTTGCATTAAACGGTACTCAAATCACTAGTTTCAGTCAAATTAGTATGCTTATTCAAAAATGATTTAAAATCCAGTTTTCCTCTTATTAGGGCAATTCACACTTCGCAAATGCCGACCGTAGTGAATAATCGAGCTTTACAGTCACAGTCATTCCAATGCACCAATCAAGCTTCACACAGTCATCGCTTTTCGTTATGATTCATTTGCATAAGGATTCTTCTTTCTGTGGATTCTTCTTCAAGCGGTGTCTATCCGTTGATGTTATAACCACAATGTTGGCCACGTAACTAACAGATATGCATACATACAAATATTATACGTTTTTGTTCTGTGGATGTGCGTTTTCATGGTGTGATAAATCCGAATTTTTACTGCCATGTCCCATAATGGTAGTCATACGAATATACTGCAAGACAAAGGATGAAAATGTGTGTCATTATTGTATTAACTAAAATATAATTGGTTGAAATGAGCGCATAGGTCAAAGGGATTCAAGATGTGATTTTACAAATATTGTGACTGAATACATCAAAGCCAATAAAAAGGAACTTATTTACTACCAGTTGTTACCCGAAAATTAGTACTTTTTTGCCCTGAATTAATTACGATGATAGAAGCGTTCTAATCATTAATATATTTGGTATTCTTTTATATTTTTTACAAACTTCAAAGGAGGCCTTACTCTTCCTCTGCTTCTCCAACGAATACATCGTCGAATATTCTCAGAGATGGAGTATTTTCATCCATAACGACGACATGACCTAGCCAGCGTAGTCACTGACTTTTAATTCGCTGAACTATGTCAATAACGTCGTATACTTATCTCATAAAGCTCATCGTTCCATCGAATGCGATATTCGCCGTTGCCAATGGGCAAAGCGCCATAAAATTTTCCACATAACCTTTCTCTCGAAAACTCGGACGTATGTTCGTCGTCGGATATTCTCATCGTCCATGCCTCTGCATAATATGGCAGGACGGGTTATTGAGTGACCTACAGAGACCATAAATCTTCCACAAAACCTTTCTCTCGAAAACTCGTTACTCTTCAGATGTACGATGACAATATGACAAGATGCCTTTAGACCATATAGCAGGACGGGGATGATGAGTGACTTATAGAGTTTGGTTTTTCATTCTGAATTGCCTACTCAGTCCGAAGTAACACCTTTAGGCGCAAGTTGTTCCGCGTAGGATTTCGATGCTCACATTGTTGCTACATTGTTTCGTTTGTTGCTTTTAATACTGTTTCCAAGATAGGCGAAATTATCTACAACTTCAAAGATATTATTGCCAACAGTGACGTGAGAGCCAAGTCGCGAGTGCGATGACTGTTTGTTTGATGACGGTAGGTTCAGAGGTTCAAAATATTTCAAAATTAGACTATCATTGGACTCAGAAAGTAGCAATATTTTCTGCTATAAGAGTTAGGAAGTAAGGTCGTTGAAGCCGAAAGAGTTATGAACATAGTGGCATCTTGAAGTTATAACAGATTTAAATGATTTTAAATCAGAAAATATCCAAAGTTTGGATTCCGACAGTTATTTTCAGGTGAAGATACTTTTTAGATGAGAATGGAAATGAGGTTTCGTAGGGAAAATGGATACTAACTCAATATATACCGACGGATTACAAATGGACTGCAGAGTAGGGACGGGGTCATATTCTAAGGATCCTAATATCTATCCCTCTCCCTATCCGTCTACCAAACACAGCTGCTACCTTGCAAGCGGAATTAGTAGGTATAGAGAAAACGTGTGGAGCTCTGTTGAATAACCACGGCAGGATACATATACACAGATAGCCAGACAACTTTGCTAGCCTTATTAACGCCAAGGATTAAATCTAGCCTAGTCAACAATTGCAGAAAGGCTTTAAGATCACTGGCATACCAGCTCCACGTGTCCATAATGTGGGTCCATAAGCATAGGAACATTTTCACCAACAAAAAAGCAAACAAGTTCACCAAGTTAATATCATGCCTGTTAGAAACGATCGAAAACCCATATCGAACGGAAGGCCGATGCTGCAAGTTATAAAAACTCTATTTTTCTATTAACTACACTTATATATACATACATCCATATGTATGCACATATGTATATATTGTGTACTCATTTTCTTTGCATATATTATGATATTTACTCGTATAAGTTTTTACTGCTCCGTCCCACTCACATTGATACATTTCGCTTTCGTTTAATTTCGCACACGCCCAGGTGCTAATGCAGATAAAAATCTATAGTGCGCTTAATTGAATGGTAAATGGTGGCAAGCATTAATTTCTATTACAGCAATAAGTATGCACTTATAACGGTGTATGGTACGGCATGTTGGTATTTGCATGTGGCTCCAATAACCTGAGTGTGTTGCATGTTGGTATGTAGCGCGGTGGCGGCGCTGGCATTGTTTGCTCGACGATGACTGTCGATTTCGTATGGTGTAATAATGGGATGTACTAAGCCACATGGAAAAAATGCATTTGTATAATGCCCTCATATGGGTATTCAGGCCATTGGAGAATAAACATTACATTCTTTACGAGGGTGCCCACCAAATATTGAAACATATTGAAAGTGAAAGTATGCAAACCTATATACATTATTTATTAAATTATAAGAAAGTAAAATATAGCATATGTATATTTAGCACTAAATAATACAAGCAATCTTAGAGCTACCTTAAAGCGTGTAACTAATAATATTTATCATATTAGAAAAGATCCAAGGAACAATTACTCGTGCAAACGATGGAAATTCCGATAAGAATGATGTGAGGAACTTAAAGAGATACAGTCAGCATTCTCTCCTGTAGAACTAAATAGAACTGCAAATGAAATACAAGCAGAAGGTGTAGAGCTACAGACCTCAATGTAGAGAGATAAGAGACTTTTCCTATCTGCTTACCTAGGCCTTCATAACAATGACTAACTAAAGGTTATTAAGGACTGCAGATTCAATAAAAAATCTTCAGAAACTATTCACATGATCATGATGGAGTTCATGACCATGATAAAAGGTCTGATTCTAAAGAAAGAGAAAAAGAGTGAGAAGATCAGAGCAAACTTTCAATAGATATATTTCGATAAGACGAATGAACAATGCAAAGAATAAGGATTAGAAAAATTTCATTATGTCTCGGTAATATAATATACGACCTTGTTGGCGACTATACTGAGTTCAACGAATCAAATGCCAGAGGTTAGTACAAGATTCTAGTACAAGTACTGGAAGCTGGACAAATGGAGCCACCTTTCCTAATTCTGCTTACCTAGGCTTACTGATGTATCGCAACGAGTAACGAATGAGGAAGAATAAAACTCGTGCAGAAATATGAAAATTGTCTTATCTTTACTAAAAAGCCAAAAGGTAGAAAAAATGCCGACTATCTACCCAGACACATGCTGCGATAAAAATTTAGATATACGGTACGAAATGAAACGTTGTCAAGAATTGGAATGTATAAATATTGGAAAATTTGGTTAACAAGAATATATATTATCTTCTTAGAACTCTCAGAGAACCCAACAATATGTATATTCGAATCTATTGATATTAATGGTAAAATATATCGAAGTCTATATAGTTCAACCGCTATAGCGTTTTCACTTTCGAAACTAACATTTCACAGTAGCCCTCGTATTGCCTACATGCCGTAGCAGACATGTATATACCCTAAATATATATGCACGTGTAACGATATGTGTGGTATGGGTATATGGAAGGGCATGCATTACCATATTGAATGTTATAAAACATTGATTTTTCTACATTTTCATTGCGAAAGTATAGCATGAATGCATCAGATTAGCATGACATGTTAACCCTCCACAAACCCACGAACAAATGCGAGGATAATGTAATGATTGAGAAAAAAGGATAAACGAAATAGATTGTGTACAACTGTGATAACATTTTATAGCACTTTCGCAAATGTCGATGTTCACAGTTGAATGAATGCAAACATGCGGCGAAACACTACATACGTTTAGCTATTGGTGAGTAGGAGGTTGTATATATATTTTGCACAACTACTTACCTGGACCAAGGTATGTGCGTATGTTTACTTTCTGTGGCAAGGTCACTAGGTTAATTAATAATTGAAAAGTTCTTTCTCGACGATGCTTTCTCCGTTGCGTTTGATAAAATCCACTTAGTTTAATAAATATTATTTTGAAAGGACGACGCGGCTGTATGGAACACAATACCATAGTACCCATATGCGCATTCATTCATTCAAGATCAAACTTCACTCGGATAGCTCTATTTAAAATGAAATAAATTTTTTCCAAGATTGGTACAACTTTTTTATGGGAAGTTTCAAATCCAATCAATTAGAGTGTGTTTGGCGGCTGGTTATTTACGACGCGAAAAGTTTGTTCCGGATTATGCTGAGGGATCAAGTCGATACTCCTTACTTGCAAACAACACCGAGATCTTATTTAAAATACTGTCGAAATAATTTCTCTATTAGAAAGATTTATTGTAACTGAACTTTTCTGACATGACGTTCGAATAAAGTAATGTAAAATGAGTTCGTCTCTATTCAATATAGATAATTTAGATGAGCCTAATTATAACTTGTTCAACAAGAATTATGGGCATAACGTCTATGCAAATAGCTCACGTGAAGAACTGCAAGACATCAAGTGAGGCATGGAATACTCTTCGTGAGATTCATAGGCCGAAAGGGCCCGTGCTTAAGGTAACTTTGTTTAAGCGTCTTCTTGGTATGCATACAAGCGACGGTGAATGCGTTCAGCTCTATGTGTGCAAGAGAGGATTGAAGCTTGAAGAAATTGGGGTACTTCAAGAACCGCGACGGTTTACGCATAGCCTTAGTACTGCCACAGCTACAGGATGATCAGACTTACTATCGTCAAATCTTCTTCAGGATAATTTTTTCGTTGTAATGCTACTAGGACGCCGCGTTCGTCGCGTTAGAATCACAGGATGAGTTATCTAAGCTTAACTCAATAAAAATAAAGTTAAAGGTAGTGATCAAGCGTTCATGTTTCGAGAAAATTCTGTCGAAAATAATACTTGTAGTTCGAGTTCGATATCCAATATTTGCATCAAACAAATACAACAAAAACAAGTACAAACGGCACAAAGAAACGCAAATAAAGATCAGGAAGTCGACAACAAAAGCAAAAGGTTGTTTGAGGCGAGCAGTAGATTTTCTTCATACTGATGCTTGGTGTGTCGATAGCAGCACATCCTCTCATTTGCATTGCAATTTCGATGAAGTACCGATTGACGACGAAATTTTAAATATAGTAACAAGCGGTGAGGATGCATTTGAGTCGACTGAGAATAATCAATCTATCAATATTCCTTTAAGAAGGGGTCCTGGAAGGCCATGGTTTATTCCTAAGGGAGCCGTAAGGTAGACCCAGAAAGCAAAAAAAATATTTCAATTTCATTAATAGTGACGATTTGAAGGTACCTGAAACTGTCGAGGCTGCGCTTTCAGGCGAATATTCTAAAATGACAAACAAAAGAATGAAACACATGACGACTTGCTGAAATCAGCAAAGGGCATTCTATATATAAAAACAGAGAGTAGAGCGATGAGACCTGCAGGGTTTGTCCGGTAAGTAATAGGACTGATTTTCTTCCGCCAGAACTGTATTTCGGAGCATGCGCGCACTGACTCGTGGCTGGTCAGTGTTCTCAATTTTTTAATAATGGACTCAGCCCTATTACTTTTCGGTCAGACTCTGTATATACGTCAGCCAGAAATGTTTATTAGTAAACGGTATCCCAATCACTATTCGAAAATAAAAAGCTCTGTATGGACGTAAGCAGCCCAGTCTAAAATAGTATAAGTATAAGATTAACTGAAATTTTAAAGAAAGTGGGGTTCAATCATGCGTAAAAGAACCTTGTGTATACGTTAACAATCGAAATGGGGAATTCAGCATTATTGCAGTTTACATGGATGATTTATTAATAGCTAGTAAAAAATTACCAGATATTAAAAACTATGTCAATAGAAGTAGAGGTGGTTGACAAGAGACCAGTGACAAGAGACCAGTGAAACTTTTGAGACAAAAATGTCCTAAGACGATTAAACATCGTAAACTCATTGACTTAAAATATTACTACATACGGGATATTTATCGAAAAGGCGACATCGGTTTCAAGCAGCACTGATATAATTACAAATACACATAAATACACATTTATAATGGTTAATTAAGCCACCATTTGTTATGAAGGTATATTAATATTTCTCAATCAATGGTAGTTATATAACTACTATTTGTATTTTACGAATACTCCAACCGAATATTTTTATGATTTTTTCTTAGTCGTGCCGTTTTGAAATTTTTGACATTTAACCTCGTTCATCTCTTCAAATTGACAGGAGAAAATAAGTACTGAGAACGTTGAAGATTTTACAATATATGTCTACTAAGTATATAATCTAAACTGTTCTTCTCGGCTGATTTCTTGTTTTGATGTCGACCGCAATAAAATGTATGCCCTTTAACGAATAAGGAGCCACTACATGAAAAATATTATTTTAATGAAAAATATTATTTCCTCAAAGCTAACAAATTTTGTTTCTAAGGTTATAGAATAGTGTTATTTGTGGTGAATGGCTTTATGGTTACTGAACCATCGTTATACCATGTTCAAACCGACACTTAATCACACGATCTCGGCTGATGAGTGGTTTATCCCACTAATCTTATAAATTTATCAAGATTTCGGCATAGAAAAATGACTATAAATATTTAAAAGAAGACGGCTTTATTTCAAAATACTATATGACAATCTTTTCTTTTGATAAATATTAAGCGATGTGAATACTTGAATGGCAAAAACCGCTGTTTTTTATCTTTTCAACGGCAGTGAGAACGGGCTGATTTAAATTTTCGGCCTGAACATGGTATACGGTTTTTATAGTACAAAATTCAATTTTGCAATGACGGGCGAATTTAGTAATATTTAATTAATGACTCTAATATATTTTAATTTTAGTTAATATATAATGAGTGGACGCTTAAAAACGGAAGGTCAATGAAATTCTTTTTGAGGAGAATGTTTCCGAAATGAAACGGCTGTTGTTGAACTTTTATTTGAAATTTGTCGTTCCAAATTTAAACTCCATATTCGCTTTTGCAAATTTTTCGCCAGCTAACTTTTTATACTGTCAAACAGCACAGTGATTTCACCACAATTGAGTCAGTATGAATTTTTACATTTCTCACACTTCGTAATCATAGTCCCCAAATATTTCAGCGTTGCTGTTGCTTCCTTTATTAAGCCTAATTGTGTCGTTTGAGCCCGAATACACAGAACTCAGTCCCGCCTAAATGAAGCAGTGTTTCCTAGAAGGATACCGACTTGTTTATATACATTCTCTAGAGAAAATGAAGGTTCTCTTTATTTTCTTTAAAGGACAAAGTGGCCTTTGTTTTTGAGAATCTTACGCATGGTATCATCGCGCCCCTTCTTCTATACTTTTCTAATATCCCCACCATAGTTTTGTTACCCAAAGTCTTTGATTTCGTTTTACAGTTTGCAGGCCCTCTTGATTTTCTATTAGTCAATATTATAAAAATCCTTTCATCAATTTAAAAATTTCATTAATCATTGAACAGGTGATAGTGTTTGTGTTTCTTTGACAATTTTCTATTGATTTCCTTCTACACCTTGACATCCTTAGTTAAATTCTAATCAATACTGTTTGCATTCAATGTTACACAATTGGTTTTACCGAAGTGTTCCAAGAACTCCCAATATATCAAAAGTGGTCCTCTGAAAAGATGTACCTATTTCAGAGGGCCAATTTTCGTTTTACCGTACCCGACAGGAACAATATTCGTAGCATGTTCATATTATAAATTTGACAGCTATTTTCTGTATGATCTTTTATGTGACTAATGCCCCTGTTTTTCTTTCTGAGCTGATTCAATTGACTGAAATAACTTTGGTATATAATTTTCTATAAGGAAGCTCTAGATCTTTAAAAAGATTTAAACTTCTGTTTCTGTTTTTGAAAAATATTTTTAAACAATATTGTTTGTTAATTAATAATTTTGCCTACATTATAAAACTTACTTACAGTAAAAACTACAAGGTGTGTTCCGAAGTAAACAGGACTTTTTGAATCTGGCGCCTCATATATGTCTTCTAGTGCGTTACAATCGACTATCTTTATCGATTGTCCAGTGAGAATTTCTTGACATTTCGTAGACTGGAAGTGAAGTTATTGCGTTTGTGTCAGTGTCAGTATGTTGTCCTATCGGTGCGAAAATGAGCTTAAAACAAAGATCCAACATTAAACTTTGTTTTAAAATTGGTAAAACTTTTACCGAAACATTTCAATTGATAAAACAAGTTTATCGCGATGATTGCCTATCTCGTAGCAGAGTTCACGAGTGGTTTCAACGTTTTCAAAGTGGTCGTGAGAACATAAATAACGATCAACTTGTGGGGTAATCAAAATCCGTGGTCCCCGGAAATTCCATCGAAACTGTCATCAAATTCATTAAAAGTCAGCCGAAATCTTCATTGAAATTCATGGAAATGGAATTGAACATCTCCAAAACATCGATTTATCGCATTTTGACCGAATATTTGGGCTTACGAAATGTGTGTGCACGGTTTGTTCCGCACAAATTGACTGACGACTAAAAATTGCTCAGAATCCGACATTCGAAGGACGATTATTGCATGCATTTGCCCATGAAAGGAAAGCGTTATGTAGACGTAGAGGCCATTCAAAAGGCTTGCAACGGCATACTGACAGTCATACCGGCCACCGAGCTAAAACACTCGTGCAACATGCTTTTGGACCATGCAAAAAGCTGTATTGAAACAGAAGGAGACTGTTTTGAATAAAATAATTTGATTTTGCCAAAAAACCACGTGTTCTGTTTTTTTTTTTTTGTAAGTCCTGTTTACTTTGGGACGCACCTTGTATAGATATAATCATTGCCATAATCAAATAAATGTTAAGTATAATGAATAATCAATGCTAATTTCGTATATAATTTAAACATTAACTTAAGCCTTCACTCATTCACACAATAGTACTCATTTAAATCTGCTGAGAAATCAATTTTCTTGCATAGTTTTTGTTTTTCGTAACGAATTGAGGTTGCCTTCTCGAGATTGCGTCAATTGAGATGCATCTGTGCTACTTTGTTTACCTGCCTACAACAAGTAAGGTATGTAGAATGAATTATTTCTTTGGCAGCACATAATTTACGCCAACTAATAACAACTTTACACAGTGTAAACAATATAATAACTTTCCACAAGAATGCAAGAGAAACTGAAATGTGCGCGAAATATATCGATGTATATAGTGTAATAAATAAATGCATACATTTTTGTATATAACGATGAGAATGTCAACGGATTTCTACGTACGTACATTTTTACATTCATATAACTTTGAAATACTGGGTGGTACTCGGTGTGGATGAGTAAATACTTGAATTATTACTTTGGTTTACTGATGACATCTGCATTAGAACCGAAAGTAATCGCCGAGCCTTGCGCCTAAGAAAAGGGAGATTATGGTATAAAATATTATAAAAAAAAGGGTGCTATCCTCTAAGCGGGAGCTCCTGGAGCATCTTAGGGTCATTGAGGATGACAACGCGAAAGACGGCGGGGATGAGAACCAGTTCCTCATGAAACCTGTCCTGTAAAGATTGCCAATTTGGGCATATGTCTATACATTTTAACAAATCAAAGCATCCTGAAACTGCGAGGAGTACACATTCTACCTAACTATTTACAAGAAAGAGCTTAGGTCTGCAAAACAACGTAGGTTCAGAAAAATCTTTGAAAACGTCTTCTCAACATTGGAAGCAACCAGGCTCACAGGGCTCGGGCCAGAGATAAAACTGACACAATTTTAGCTATCAAGAGATATTATTGGACCTATACTCAGAATCTGCATCTTAATGCATCACATACAAGTGTAATAAAAGCAAGAGGAAAGAAATGTGAAAGTGCCAGTACGAAGGTGGACAGACACGGTACTGCGCAATTAGGCAAAATGAGACCACTGTTGGGAAAAGTAAGATTAATCTCACTATTATAAGAGATTGTCCGCAGAGTGGAATATTTTCTTCTTTATTGTTGAGTTGTGAATAAGCTTCTTGAGCAACTAACCAACAATGAGATCCGTGGACTAAAGTACGCGAACGACATTGTTATATTAGCGAGAGTTGTATTCTAGAATGCTCTATGCGATATCGAAGAAATGAGATTAGGCCTCCCAAAGAGATGGAGCAGTATGGTTTAACTGACCATCAATCTTTCGAAAACGACATTTGTCTCGTTTACTAAAAGAAAGTCCCTGCCCGTCCTTAGGACTTTTATACTTGGCGTCAGTGAATTAGAGATAACAAAATATCTTAATATCATTTTGGATTCCACACTTCGGTCACAGTGCAAGACATAATGGATTGTCAAATAAGTCTTGCGGTATTTTCGCTAGTTGGCGCTGAAAGCGTAGTTCTAGTTTTATTCGTGGCATCGGCTCATGCTATACCTTTTTGGAAAGCTCATTTCACGCGCTAACACGTGTTTGATTGATTGTCGTTTCTTTTAAGTCCTTCGTGAGTTATAGCGTCGCAAACATGGAGCAAAATAAAGGGAAAATATGGCATATTTTACAGACCTACTACGAAAAAGGCAAAAATGCATCTCAAGCCGTCAATAAAATTTGTGCAGTTTATGGACCCGATACAGTGTCCATTTCCACCGCACAACGATGGTTTCAACGTTTTCGTTCTGATGTAGAGGTGGACGAATATGCGCCACGCTCCGAAAGGCCTGTTGCCGAAAATTGCGATAAAATCGCTGAATTGGTCGAAAGAGACCGGCATGGTAGTCATCAAACCGTTATAAACCATCTGAAGAAGCTTGAAGTCACTAAGAAGCTCGATGTATGGGTGCCACACGAATTAATTCAATAAGAATACCGCAAGACTTTTTTGACAACCCAATATAATGGCCTGGCTCGGAAATTCCGGCGCTACGTGCCAAGGATTATCGAATGGACCCACATTGTGGAACCCATTGTTACTTATGAAGAAGTCGCATGAGCTTCGAAAGAGTCGAAGATTTCGGCAGAACTATGAAAACTACAAAGTCTAGAAGTTATGCTGAAGCTCTCATCAACTAGGTAAACATACGATGCTTCTAATGACAGCAGAAAGGTATGGCTAAGGGAAATAATTTCGCCCCAAAAAATGGAGGTCTTAAGGAATGAAGACCAATTTCTCTTATTCCAAGAGACAGCATTACTAAAATAGTAAGTTTCATAAAGAAGTTTAAAGTTATCCTCGGCAACAAGGCTGAATGGAATGGTTCTATTACACTAACGTCTCGAAAACGTCGGATAACATTGCCAAAGCTGAATCCTTTGCTTTAAAGCGATATGTGGAAATATAGTAAATTTGAAACGCAAATATTGCAATGAAAATATCGCAATATTCAGCGTCCGGTGCTTAAGGCGATCTCAGCTTACGAGATTAAACGTGATTGGTGTAGGATTAGATACAACAGCTGGATAGCCAGGTCACAAGGGTATTGCAAGAAATGAACTGGCTTACGAGCTTGCTGTTCTGCATCTGCTAATACGATAGTAGGACCGGAGCTATAATAGAGCTGCTTTGCTTTGAGGAGATAGTGGACAGAAAAATTGTTGGCAATAACTCAGACGCCAGTTCCAAGAAAAGTTGTTTATGGGCGGTTACAACATCACTAAGTTTGAAAGTGATTTGAACATGATGCTGGACTGCATGACAGTCTGTAGAAACAGAATCGAGGTCTTTGGATTTATTTTTTTCAAACAGTCTTAGTTTAGTTTAACTTGGAATTCAAGAATACGTACTTTAACGCTTGAAATTTATTTATGATCCTTCAATGCATTTTAAATGATTCTATACTTATTTTTCAGTAGGAGATAAATGAGAAAAGAGGAGTTGAGAGAGATGCTGAAGGTTATTCGTTTCTTCATGTATCCATATACTCTCTGTATGACTACAAAATATTTCCTCTTTTGGGCTTAGAAGTTATTTGAAAACTATGAATTTTTCCGTAAGATTCAAAATAACCGATTAATAATCTATCACATCAATTGAAGTTTCTGCTAAAAGTGTCGATAAATAAAAAGTCACCCTGTTAGCAATATTATACAACAGTACGGGCCTTTGCATATAAAATATATAATATATTCATATACAATATATTCCGCTTTGTTTTAGGTTATACAAATATTTTGCAATGTTTGTTGTAACGAAAGCTGAAATAACAAAATATTTCACAACCAACACCCCAACCGTAGAGCCCTAAACGAAGTGAAGACGACGTGCAACAAAGCATGGCGGCACGAAAAGAACTTAAGTTAAAGGGAAGCTGCGAAGAAAGTGCATTGCGATCAATATTAGTCTTAGTATGCAAGGCGTGCAGAAGATTCAACTTACAGAAGTGCAGCGCTTAAGAAAAAAGTGTTATGTATGTACCTCAGCTACGTTGGCGGAATGTATTGCATAACAAAGGGGGCAAAACAGCGGCGGTGGCTGAACAGTTTGTTGCATATTACATAAATTATGAAATTTGCGCATTTATAATCTTGTTGTTGCTGCAACTTTGGCTTTGTTCTTGTTGCACATATTTACATACATACTAACTGCAAGGGCGCAGTGAGACCTGCTTAACTGCCACTACAGCTGCAGCATAAGTAAGTGTGCGCGAATTTGTTGCATTGTGCTTACAGTTTGTTGCAGCGCAAGTTTATGTAGTGGCATCTAAGCGTAACAATTTTAATTGGTCGCATTGTAATGCTGTCGGTGTTGCCAGTTATTTTTTATTTTTTTGCGTTGATTTTCACGCGCTTGTTTCCTTTTTTGTTATATTTAGTTTATTTGCTATTTATGCTTAGTGAGTTTTTATTTTCGAGTATTTTTTATCGTTTTCTACAATATGAGTTTGTTTGGTTGTTCTTGAGCGAGCGTGCAACATTGTTGATGTTGCTGATCAAAATATTTAAATTCGCAAAATTTTTCTGAAAACAAAATTGCAATCATAAGTTCTATGAGTGGAAAAGTTGAAATTAAGGTAATAAAAAAAGAAAATTTTTTTATTTTCGTAAATTAACAGAAAAATTTATTTCACTTGCTGCAATAACTCATTTGCTGTCGCATCACTTTGTATTTATTACGATGATGAATATGTACTGATCTTCGAATAAATTTCAACAGCAGAATTTTGCTGTTCTGTTTGTTCTGTTCTAGCGAAATTTTCTGCAAGTTGGTTGTACTGTTAATGACATCTAAATTTCACGTCAAAATATTCATTGGTATTTAAGATACAAGTCGGTTTATGAGGCTCTAAAAGTCAATTCTTCGATTTTTACTATGTCTGAATTTATTGAACAAAGAAGTGCGATGAAATTTTGTTTGCGGAATGAAATTTCGCTTGCAAAAACGTTGAGGCTGTTGCAAAAAGTCTTTCGTGGTCAAACTCTGCCTTCGAAAACTGATGAACTTCACGTCAAGCAAGGCAAAGAAATGGTACTTGAAAATCGTCGATTAACCATTAGAGACATTTCTGATATCTTGGGCTTAACATTTTGTTCGATGCAGGCGATTTTGAAAAGCGAATTGGGCTTGAGAAGAGTCAAATCTCGAATGGTTTCAAAAACACTCAATTTTTTCGAAAAAGACCGTCGTGTTAACATCTGTGAAACAATGCTTTCTGACTATCAAAACGTAATGAAATACATCATCACTGAGATGACTTGGATCTACGCTTAGTAACCCTGAAACAACCGATCAATCTTGGCGAATATCGTGCTAAAGGTGAGCAGAAACCGAAAAACCCACGTCAATGTCGCTCAAAAATCAAGGTCATGTGACAGTTTTCTTCGATTATCGTGGTGTGGTGCATGATGAATTCCTTCCGCCGGGCCAAACTGTCAACAAGTAATATTTTTTCAGTATTATGCGCCATTTGATAGAATTGTGGGCCGAAGACTCTTGGTTTTTGCACCACGATAATGCACCATCTCATACGGCATTGGTTGTTCGTGATCATTTTGCCAAAAATTCAACAAATATCATTCTGCAACCACCGTATTCGCCTGATTTGTCCCCGTGTGACTTCTAACTGTTCAGCAAACTCAAAAGACCAATCCGATGGCATCGTATAATTTTTGCAGCTATCTTGTCAAATTAAAGTTTTGCATCTTAATTTAGTGCTGAGTTATGTCACTTTATATGTTTTCGTTGAATGGCGTTTTGTGGGTGTGGCAGTGGTTCGATTACATCCTTTTAAGAATTGTTCAATTTCTGCCAAAAAACAAGTGTACTAATATTCATTACGATATCTTCAGCTTTCTCTGACCGACAACCGTCCGAATTTCTACTCATCTCATCAACCTGATCATTAATATATATACATATTATATCACCCCAAATCTAAATCGATTAGTTGTAGGTGTACAAACACACCTTATGTGAACAAAATTGCAGCTATATTATATCGTAGTAAGTTATCGACGGATCCGACAGGTAATCAGCTTTTTGGGGAAAAAAGGACTTGTACTACGAGGTGTGTTCAAAAAGTATCGCGAATCGTAAATGACAGTTTTGTTCGATTGTAGGGGCGTGGTGCATCATGAGTTCTTGTCACAGGGAAGAACGGTCAATAAGGAATATTACCTGCAAGTTATGCGCAATTTGCGCGAAGCAATTCGCCAGAAACGCCCGGATTTGTGGAAGAACAAAAATTGGCTTTTGCACCACGATAACGCCCCTGCTCGCACATCGTTGCTTGTGCGCGACTTCTTTGCCAAAAACAACACACTTATGATGCCGCAGCCACCGTATTCCCGAGATCTGGCCCCCTGTCACTTTTTCTTGTTCCCCAAACTGAAGAGGCCCATGAAAGGATGACGTTACGCTTCTCTTGACGAGATAAAGACGGCATCGAAGGAGGAGCTGAAGCAGATAAAAAAAAATGATTTTTTGAAGTGCTTCGAAGATTGGAAGAACCGTTGGCACAAGTGTATAATATCTTTTGGGGATTACTTTGAAGGGGAAAAAATAGATATTCATGAATTAATAAATAATTTTTGAAAAAACACAAAATTCGCGATACTTTTTGAACACACCTCGTATATTTCAAAATAATTATTCAAAAACTGTGGAACTAGCTGTATAATTAGTCCATGGGTTTTTTTTAATTTTGAAAGTGTTAAGATAAATTAATTTTTAAATTAAATTTTCTTTTGAACTTAGTTATGAGAAAAATTTAAAATTATTGGAAACGGAAGAAAACGTTTGTCGAAAATAAAAATTCTATGGGGCATCCTGTATACTTGCATATGTGCATGCTGAAGATTCGACTAATTTTATTAAGTGGCTCAATTAAAGGAATGATCCTTTACATCCTTTATATTGTGTAACAGTTCATTTTGTTTTTAAAGTCTAACCAAATTGCCATAATTGGCTAAATTTATTGCTTGTTCTCCTAAATTTAACAAATATCTTTATTGACAATTTTGCTGTAGACAATGACCATATTCTTTTATTAAAATATATTTATTATTTCAATATTTGCTTAGGTAAATGAAACTCTACTAGCATGCACAGAAAATTTGAATGTGAAAAATGTGGATGCATCAACAAATTGTGACCTAATAAAATACAAATAAATCGGGTAAACAAGCGTTCAAAGGGCCGAATATATTTGTGTATAACTAAGCATGTACACATTTATTTATATATATCTATATACAATACTGTTATAGCTTAAAACGCATACAAATATATTTTTAAAATTTCGTGGTGATATAGACAAATATTAATATTCTTCTACAATATGCGGTTTGTAGGCAAATACGACAAAGTGCCACAACAGTATTTACAATACTAGGGAAATATTCAACCTCCAAACTTGCGTCGTGGGCAAACTTACAAAGATTTTATAGGCTTTGAAATGTATGTAAGTATGTATGAACACGTGTTTTTGTATGGTATATAAATATGTGTATCTATTAATATATATTCTTATTTAAGTACCCTGGAGGGAAATAGCTAGCCACTTAGAATCTGGGAGAAATTACGTATAGTATGCTCATATATGGAAAACGTCAACCATAGGATTGGAATCCAAAGAATTTTTCATATGTAGAACTCATACACTGAACGCTATATCTAACATAAGGTTTGTTAAAGTAAAGAATGTAATCATACTACGAGGGCTGGTATATATATTTCTGCCCTAATAATGAAAATAGGCATATTTATCAAAGAAATTTTTTTTTTCGTTGGGTTTGGCTCGTCTTGGAAGACCCACACGATCGATTGCTGTTTTGTTTTGAGCTCATACGCATAGATCCACCTGTAGCGATCTTATAAACGTCTTTTAAAGCACTGCGATCGTATTTTTCAGCATTTCTTTACACCAATCCACACGAGTCTTTTTTTGAGCGAATGTCAAATTGTGCGGGATCCAACGAGAACAAACCTTTTTTACGGCCAGGTGTTCAGGCAATATCTAATGTATGCTGGTGGGAGAAATGCATAGGCATGCCTCTATCTGAAGGTATGTTACATGACGGTCTTGCATTATCAGTTCACGTACGGCATCGATGTTTTCTGGCACAACGGCTGTTTTTGGACGACCTTCACGGTATTCGCCTTTGAGCGAGCGTCGGCCACGATTGAATTCGTTATAACAGTTTTTCACAGTGCTATAGGATGATGCTTTATAGCCATACAAAGATTTTAGTTCATCGATGCACTCTTGTCGTGATAATCCACGTCGAAAGTTGTGAAAAATGATCGCACAAAAATGTTCACGAGTTAATTCCATTTTTTGGCCGAGATGAATTTTTTAATTCCCTGTAAATAAAACAATTCACGATTAAATGACGAAACGTTCTGACTGATGTTATGCTAAAAAATGTCAAACTTTCCAATGGAAATGCCAGATTGCACGTGGCAACACTTAGTGTTGCCTAGTCCAGAAATATATATAGCAGCCTACGTATATGGGAATTTGGGTAATTCGTAGACCAATTTCACATATTTTGGCATTAATTTCTGTATAGAACTATATTCAGTATTATACGTTCAGTTAGTTTTATATATTATTGACCCGATTTCATCTATTTTTCGAAAATACTACCTGCAATTAAAAGGCCACACGCTAATAAACTGCTCCCAAAGTTTCATCAAGGTTTCTCACATCCCAATAATATGGAGTAAAGCCAGCCGGATGTTCGAAAATCCTGGTAATGGTTATATGGAGGCTCAAACTTTCGCGTAAATGTATCTATTTTGGGAAAAAATATACTCTGTTATGAATAAAACACGGTCTCTCATTTTCAAGGAGATAACTCACATATTGGCCGATATATGCGGTATAAAGTCACAAGGAAGTTCGAAAATATTTATAAAAGGTATGTGGGGACCAAGGAAAGTATTGACTCGATTCAAACCATTTTTAATACACAGAGATGCTATTATCTGAAAATTATTTCCCCTGAATTTTAATTGTATGTCTCATACATTAACCCATATTTTCGATCAGAAGTCAACCTTAGATACTGTAGTCCACATTTTTGATCATAGGGTGGCGTAATTAGAAGGAACTATGTATTAGTGCAAAGTTTAATACCATTATAAGAATTGATTTAAGATTTGTGTACGGTAAAAGAAAAATAATCAATTGAAATTTAAAATTGCGCTATATGAAAAATAGACGTGGTTGTAGTCGAATTTCGTCCATTTTTGCAGTCTGATACAATAGTATAACAGGAATACTACGTGCAAAATTTATTTGAAATCGGTCGGGCGGATCCTGAGATATGTGATTTCACTTAAATGTGACGGTACTGTAATACCTTTCACAAAAATAAAAGTTTCTATGCAAGAACTTGATTTTGTTTAGTCATTTTGTATGACAGCTTTCAATTACAGGCTGAATATATACTGGGTTTCGGTCCATAACGCATTTCGGGTAATCAAATAGCCGATGAGATGGCCAAAATTGCTGTTCACTTGGCTAGCCAACCAGTATAAGAAATGCCCATGTATCTAAAAACAATAATAAAGTTTCCATAATGACTGACAGTTGGATTAGGAAGAGATGGAATATCTTCTATGCAGGTAGGAGTGCCAAGGGTATGCAAAGAAAACACACATCCTTTCTCGTGGTCTCTAAAACGATGGTTAAAACACCATGAAAGTAGGCATGAGAAAAACTCTGGACCACTTCCTTCGCTTTTGCCCAACTTTACCTAGAACTTAACTAGATGAAGCAAAAATCAAAGACGTCCGGTCTGACATAAAATTTTGTTCTTATTAAAATAAACTTTCCTCTTAAATTATAAATTATCTATAGGTCAATATATGGTGCAACAGCCAGAGTGTATAACATAACCTAATCTATATGATATGAAATCTTCAAGAAATTGAGTTTGTTCCATCATTTCGTGTCATAGCAGTCTACATACTGTACTCGTACTGTTTTAATATGATAGCGGCGTTTCCGACATTTAGTAGCGTTTTCGAGAGAAGAAGACGTGTGCAATTTTAGATCGGTATCTCCAGAACTGAGGGACTAATTAGCGTATATAAAGACAGACGAACATGACTTAATCGACTCAGCTTGTTCTGCTGATTTATCTATATCTTTTATATCAATATTTTGTATATAATATATTTTATAGGACCTCCGACTATTATTTTTGTTATTAAAAACTTCATGTAAACTTAATATACCCTGTTCAGAATGAACAGAAGAGAGTATCCACCACACTACATTGTGACATGTTTATAGACAACATATGGAATACGACAACAAGCTATAATGTTTACACTTTCTAGACTTTTTTAATTCACCAATACTATTTTCTGAACCAGTGAAAAATTCCCTTAGACATACATACATAAATAAAGAAAATTGTATTCGTTTCGTGCCCTACATAACCGATTTAACTTAGACGAACCAGACTAGTAAACTTACTACCGTACCAGATTTTTTCCTGCAGGGTAGAAGTACTTGCATGCGGACCCCCATAGCCGAAACGAGTATATAGGTATGTGACTCAAATTCAATGCGTTTGGTGCTGTCATAACCATAACTGTAACACTGTGTCAATGTATCACACAAACAGCTGTGTGTCAAATGTTATTGTCATATCGTTTATTTTTACAACGTTGCCAGAAGAAAAAAACGTCAGAGAAGGCAAAAATGCCAAAATATGACAAGAACACCAAGCTAACAAAAAAAAAAAAAAACGAATAGTACAGTAAAAATAAACAAAAGCAAATAAGTCAACGAAGTAGTATTTGTTCTTGCTTTTATTTTGCTTACACGTATATTTTTTGTCTTTTCTGCTTGGAGTTACTGCTGTTGCGCTTTTTCCACCCCATTCAGCTGAAGGCAATTGCCTTCTGCCCAACTCCCGTATATGATATTATTATTACTGCTGCTACTATTTTTGTTGTCTAAGGGCAACATTTAATATTGTTGGTATTGCCACACATAAAAATGAAACATGAGCACCGCAATTTCGGACCAACATATGTGGTATTCTGCGACGTTTGCGAGACGACCCAACAACAGACAGATAAATGGGAAAAAGTTTCTGTATACAAACTGCACGCAGTATTTGTACAGTTTGCGCTAAAAAATATATACCTTTGATTTACAATGGGGTGTATGAGACTAAAAAAGTTCGAACCGAAAAAAGTAACCTGCTCTCAGAAAATGTGTTCATATTATCTTGGGAATCGATGTAAACTATTTGTATGTCTACTAAGACGATATATGCAATGCGCTATATCCAATTCATTGACGGAACTTATGAAGACCTCCACAAATGTTTTCTTATATTAACGCCACTTATCAGAATTTTTTTTGGGGTTTTCACGTGTTCGGTCGCTTATGATGAAATATCTGTTTCTCCAATACTACCCCTCATAAAGAACTTGTTCGAGACCTCAACAGGTTACTCAACAGGTTAGTATGAAAAGAACAAGATGCGTTTTCAAACCTGTTTTCATGAGCCTTTTTCATATGGATTATTAGTTGATTTTCAAACTATCAAAACAATTTAATTAATTATAGCAATTAATAAATGCGATCGAACATAAAGAAAATATATTTTAAGAATATTTATTACATTTTTGTTGCAAAAAGTTTAGCTTCAGTGCCATAAAAAAGCTTTAACGATAATCACATATTTACTTTTCGGTTCCACTGTATGGCAATACACACCTACACCTATACAAATACTTGCTTACACACACCTATTCGGAGATATGCGAATTGTTTATGCTTTATATCTGCAATATCTGCTGACACCATTGACACGCAAACTTTCATAAGCGTGTATTTACAGACAAATACAAAATTATATACTTTATCTGAGTACTTAGCAACCATATGCATATGTATGTACATACGTACACGCATACACAACCAGCCACATGCATATATATACATTAGAGTGGGTCAATTTGTATGGAGCAAAAAAAATGCACAAAGCGGTTATCAAAATCGTAAACTACGATGAATTCTAAGATAATTTGCCCAAGAAACCATGGCTCTAAAATCAAAACGGAGCCTCCGGTTTTTAACGAGAAACTTTTCATTTTGTTTTTTTTTTTCAATAAATGAAATGGAAAATAGTAACAACTACTGGAGCCGAAAACATCAAGCTGTGACCGTACAGGTGCTGCTACACCTTCTCAGCAGCGTTCTTTTTGTGATGCATATCAAGTTGATCTTAAGATCTCTATAAACTTGCAATTTTGAGAAAGTGCTCTACACAAATTTAAAACATTCAAAAATGTTATTGAATCTTTTAAGAAAACTAACAAAAGTGGTTATGTCTGGATTTGATCGAAAGGAAATTCCAAGAGCTTTGGAAGCTGTATAGATAATGGTCTAATTTTGATGTTTAGGTTAACGTTAAAAAAGTTTTTTATGAAATTGGCCATTAAATCATCAATACACAAGATATGTAAAAGCTCATAGGTTTTATAATTTTAAGAAATAAAACGTTGTGACCCTTAAAAATAAAGTACATGTTTCCTCTCCATTAAATGTAACAAGCAAACAAACCAGTGCAATGGTCTGTCTAACAGCACTTTAAACCGTCGTCATATGCCGTTTTCCGTGCCAGTATTGCTGACTTCACCGTCGCAGCAAATACCAACCAGATCGAAAAGAGCTAAGTTCTTTTTAACAAAGAAGTCATATGCAGCTTTTTTTTTTGTTTTTGGAATGATTTGATTTTTTTTTTACTAAATGAGTCGAAAACATAAAGCAGTGACCGTACAGAAAAATACCGTTATATGGGAGGTGGCCGTAGTTTTTGCCCAATTTTAATCATTTTCATAATCTCACCTAACTAGGCACAATCTAAAATGTGTACCAAATTTAGACGAAATCGATAAAGTAGTTCCAGAGATTTACATATGCACTCAAAAGTGGGCGGTGACATGCCAGTTTTTCATATAGTCGGATTTCTGGCTGCAATACAACACCGAATACCAAACTCAAGATGTTTCCCTTCAACAGTTATTAAAATTTCTGATCTTTAGTGTTTTCAAAAATTACCGTTATATGGGAGGTGGGCGTGGTTATTATCCGATTTCGATCATTTTCCAGATATCTCTTAAGTAGGCATTGTGTAATATGTGTACCAAATTTGAACGAAATCGGTGGGGTAGTTCCAGAGATATGCATATGAACTCATAAGTGGGCAGTGCCACGCCCCCTATAAAAAATTTCTATACTGTCGAATTTTTTGCTTAAATACAACATCACATACCAAATTTGAGCAAATTAGCTTCGATAGCTACAAAACAAGCAAACAATCGACAGTGGAATAGGAATTGGATTTTTTTTTTACAAAATACAATATACGAAATTTTCTCGCTAAAAACCGGAGGCTCGATTTTCATTTTAGACCCATGGTTTCTTGGGCAAATTTTCTTAGAATTCATCGTAGTTTACGATTTTGATAACCGCTTTGTCACGAAAAAAATTGACCCACTCTAATATACATATATGGGTTTAAGTGAAAGTATTCTCTGAGAACATACCCCCACTATTGGGGCGGCCTGTTGATGCCAACATTTATATTGAGGTTGCATGACTTTTGTGCTCACGTCAACGCTTTTGCGCTTAAAGGACACACGGCATGTTCATGCACTTGCATAAATAAGTTTCTAGATCAGTGCCAACTTTATGGATGATGATTTTTCCCATAAAAAGTGTAATAAGAGAAAACATTATCAGTCACTCAACTCCCCGCATGTCGTTTATGTACCTCTGGCTAGTCTGCTGGGCAGCAAAAAATTCAATTTTTAAAAGATATTCACTTTTGTAGGGCTGTTAATCAGCTTTGAAGCTTAAACTCAAAAATATCACAGAATTTTATGACAAATTTTGTAAAGAAAAATATTATAAATAAAAGCCATAAGTGTAAAAATGACTGCTTTTTGATCAAATGTCAGCTGTTGCTTCAGATTTTACTCCATAAACATTATCCAAATCATGCTTCTCTTTTCATGTCTTTACACAAATTATTTTTGATAACTTTTTTTACAAAAAAGCTCAGAATGCTTTTTTAGTTATAAACGGTTCAATTTATCAAAAACATCAAATGACATGAGCATTCATACAAATGATACACTAAAATTGCTCATACGGCATGGTGTACTATAATATATGAATACAGTACATTTGATGCTTAACTTTACCTGCCTATAACGGAAGTTGTTGTGAAAAAGGTTAAGCTTTTGTGGAGCAAAAATTTTTTATAAGAATATTCTAAATTCGTAGTTGTAGATTTATTTGCTTTGAAGATAAAAATTGGTTGCAAAATATCAAAAAAAAACTCATATAATAAGGCATATGGTAAAAACTGAACTTTAAGGAAAAGAATATCTACCACATATAACTTATCTCTATCAAAAGTGTAGTAAAAATCGATTTGTAGATATTACATATATGGTTAAACAAATAGAATTGACTTTTTATACGCATTAGCAAAAACCACGTACGAGACCACTCGAATATTGATTTATGATAAATGGATCTTTGTAAAACTGATCAAAATTAATATTCGATCAAAATCCGGAAATAAAAAATAATTCGTTGAATAGAGCGGAATAAAAGTTATTATATGAGTCAGTATTTTTTGTCATTGGATATAACTGTTCTACTCTTCTTCTTCCTTACTGGCCTAGGCACCACTTACGTGGTTATATGCGTGGTAGGAGCAACAGCGCGCCAGTCATTTCTTTTTTTCGTTTTTGGCGCGTATTCGAGATATTAAGTGCAGCCAGATCCGACTCCACCTGATCTCTCAAACGGAGTGGATATATTCCTTTTCTTCTGCTTCCACTGGCCGATGCAGAATATAAAAACTGGAATGCTGGAATGTTCTCTTCCATCCGAAGAACATTACCGAGCCAGTGCAATCATTGTCTCTTGACTCGCTCAACGACGCCAAAGCCGCTTTATATCTCGTATTTCTCATCGTTTTATTGACTGCGGTACTCGCTGTTGCCAATGTGCAAAGAACCATAAATCTTTCGTAAAACCTTTCTCTGGAACACTCCTAAGCCTGAGTCATCAGATCATTTTCTATGTCTCCGCACCATTTAGCAGGACGGCAGAGACGAGGAAGTTGTAGAGTTTGGTCTTTTTCCGTCGAAAGAGGACTTTATTTTCAATTATCTACTCAGTAAAAAGTAGCACCCGTTGGAAAGAGTGAGCCTGCGTCCCATTTCAAGGCTAATGTTGTTGTTGGTGTTGATGCTGTTTTTAAGATAGACGAAATTATCTACAACTTCCAAGGTATGAAAGTCAGCAGTTACGTGTGAGCCAAGTCGCGAATCCGATGACTGTTTGTTTGGTGAAAGGAGATATTTCGTCCTGTCCTCGTTCACAACTAGACCCATTTGCTTCGCTTTCTTATCCAGGCCAATGATATCAATATCATCAGCGAACGCCAGCAGCTGTACAGTCTTATAGAAGATTGGAGCCCGACTTAGCTCTGCGGCTCAGCAATAGATTGAGCTTTCTCACTTAGTATCGAAGAGGTCCTTTCCGATGTTGAAGGAGATTTTAGTGTTGCTCAACTTCAGCTTACATAACCATATTAGCATTTATTATTATTAAGGGCAGTTCTTTTTCGTCTTGTTTAAAATGAAGACGTGGTATGTGTTCATCTTCTTTTCACATATTTTTTCCAAGATTTGGCGTATGGGGTCCCCTTTTTGTGGTTTGGACAGACCTTTTATCCAACCATATTTGCAAGGAGCTGATGCATGCACTTTGTCAATTCGTCAATTCATCGTTTGAATAGCTTTGGAGAATTATTTTTTTTTTTTAGGTTGGTAGTAATGTCTGTCACATTTCATGTCAAAATATTCATTATTGTTTGAGATACGTCTCGTTTTGTGAGCTGCTAAAAGTGAGTTTTTCGTTTTTTGCGATGTCGAAATTTGTTGAGCAAAGAATTTGCGTTAAATTTTGTTTACGGAATCAGTTTTCTGCTGCGGATACGTTGAGGATGGTGCAGAAAGCCTTTGGTGATGAGGCTATGTCTAAAAAAATATTTAAAAGTGTTATAGTGAGTTCCAAGCCGGCCGTGAACGTATCGAAGACGAAGAGCGTCCAGGGCGACGATCAAACTCAACCGACGAAGCTCACGTTTAACAAATCAAAGATTTGGTGTTGAAAAACCGTCTATTAACAATTAGAAACCTTGCTGATGAAGTTGGCATATCGAAAGGCTCAGCCAATACCATTTTGAAGGATGTTTTGGACCACAACCGCACAACCAAAAAAAGTCGCTCAAAAATTAAGGTTATGTTGACTGTTTTCTTCGATTATCGTGGTGTTGTGCATTATGAATTCTTTCCAACCGGTCAAACAGTCAAAAAGGAATATTATTTGAACGTTATGCGTCGTTTGCGTAAAAAAGACCGGAATTGTGGAAAGACAATTCTTGGTTTTTACACCACGATAATGCACCATCCCATACTGTCCTCGTGATTCGTGATCATTTCGCCAAAAACTCAACCCATATCGTTCCGCAACCACCGTATTCACCTGATCTGGCGCCGTGCGACTTCTGGCTGTTCACCAAGCTCAAAAGACCCCTCCGGGGACACCGTTCTTATACGATAGAGGAGTTTCAAGCCGCAGCGAAGACGGAACTAAACGCCATCCCGGAAAGTGACTACAACCAGTGTTTCGAAAATTGGAAAATACGTTGGCATAAGTGCATTTCATCGGGAGGGAATTACTTTGAATGGGATGAAATTGATTTGGAAGAATAAATAAAGAATTTTCAAAATAAATGCAATGTCACCTTATTTTTAGGGCACAGTCAAAAACGTGTGGATTTGGTCCACGAATCACACTCGTTATATTAAATTTAGCTTCTTTAGTTGAGTTTACCATATATCATACAATTTTCATTTAGAGAAGATTTTCATGTAATTTTCTAAACTAAGTGAGTACATGACCATAAATACAAGTTATTATGATACCGTTTTCGTTGAATAATGAATGTTGAATTCTATCACAACATAAGTATTTTAATACAAAGTTTTCCCAGCACCTGAAGGAATTTCTCGGGTTTGGATTCTTGCAAGTTGCAAGAGTATAACATTTTCGGTTGCACTCGAACTTGGTTATTCTTTAGATGTTAATTTTTTTTTATTCACATGAAACTGTAGAGATCTTTGTATTAACGCAAAAATATAAATCGCAAGCTATTTTGTACTCAAAGATGTAAAGTCGGTCGAAAATATCTAATTTTGATTTTTCGTTCTTGCACTTCTATTATTTTGACAATATATTTATGTGTTGATCGTGTTCCATTTGGTGCCGGCCAAGCTGTGGCCTATTTGATCAGAGTCATGTTTCAAGACACACTATCAGCGTACAAACAGTGACGAAGGGCAAGCTCTTATCAGCATTATTAAATAGTTTGCACATAATACTCGGAATTACTCATGTGTTCCACCATCATCCGTTTATATTCTGCATTGAAGCTTGAACCAATTTTGAACAACCGATTTCGAAGCTAATTTTTCGTACAATAGTAATCGCTTTTTTGATAGCTTCATTGTCATCGCGTGAAATTTTTAGTGTACTATATTTTATGTTCTGGACTTAGGAAGAGAGTATTGCTTCAACTTATCAAAGAAGTGCTCTATTCATAAAGTGAAGCAGAGCGGATATGAGTTCAGCTTTTCTTTTCCTTCTATACCAATTTATTTCTCTAATCAACTTTTTTATTGACTCGCTTGTTTTCATACTCTGAGAAGCGTATATTAAGTTTAGCCAGAAGGTTGTACCACACAGAAGGCCCATCGAAGACGCAATCAAATATTTGGATTCAGAGGCGGGAAATGGGAGAACTAGAAATAGATACTGTATTCAGCTTAATCTATGATCTGTTTGATAGGTACATTCTCCGCGGTTTATCCTCCAGCTGAAACCATTGTGCATTGAGCATTCTAACATTTTACGCCGTGTTTTTTAACATGGCAACTTATCTTGAAGAAACTACATTTTCGATACATTTATTCAGGCACGAAATAATGGCGGCAGAACTGAAAGTTGACGAAGAAAACGCAAGAATCTGCGGCCACAAAACGGGAAAACTTCTGCGTAAATACCTGTGAAGAATACTACAGGATCTCAGTGTACATTCCTCTGTTGGATACAATAGGCGAAGATTTGAAGACGCGCTTTTCTAAAGAAGTATTGGGCGGATTTCAACTGAGTTTGCTGCAAAACAAAAGAAATGGAAAGTCTTCTTGACTGCTTGATAGATATATTCAAATGGCTTCTAGATAATGACAACGTCGTGCGACGTTTGAAGCTCAAAGCTCGTAGACGTAGGATTTGATATTAACAAACCACAAACCTTGCGTATTTGTAAAGGGTAGTCTAGGTTCGATGCAACCGAAGTAAAGGGTTTTTCGTGTTTACCCAAAAGATTTTCCATAATTTGCGTTTCTCCTCATCTTATCGCGGCTAATTAAGAAACTTACAATAATTTTGCTACAGCCTGCACATTCCGTTATGGTATATTTTAATACCTTTACATTCTTCTTTTATTCCTTAAAAATTATTTCGTACTTATTTAGTATTCGAATACTTCTGCACGCATCGCACAAAGTGTGAAGACATAAATCTTTGCGTGAAAATGTTTTCACACCAGTAATATTTATCACTAACACACAAGTGTTATAAGTGTTTCGTTGTTGCAACAATTTAATAGTCAAAGTTGGCATAAGTATTTATAACAGCACCAAAATCCACTTTTATTTTGCTCTGCCGCCCATTAATCAATATTAGTTTATACCCATACTAATACATGGAACAAATGCCCATATTTTCTACTCATGTGTTGCTCTGACCAGCATACAAAACTCCTTTATGTGAACTGCTCAAATAACCCCCATATATTTTTATTCTCTCACAACTTTGTCGGAAGTGTGTACATACATACATACATTATAGTTTAAATTCATAGTTTATTGCCACCATTAAAGTAAGCCAACAACAATTTGTTGTTATGTATGAATAATTTTTAGAGTAAACAAACGTAAAACTTATAAATAATTCCCAGCAGAGAAACAGTTTGGATTAAAAGTATGGTTTTACCTTAAAGTATTCGGATGGATTGCGAGTACTTTAGATATTATTTTTATTTTAAGAACCGAAAGGACTTAAGTCGGTTGCTTGTTTGAAGTATTACAGTTGAATGACTTGAGATATCTTAGAAGTTATGGGTGAATCTTAAGTTGTTGCTTGACAAATTTATCTGATTTTTCTCAAAAAATTGAAGACTTGATAACAGCCGATAGAGAAGATAGTTCGTTTTATCAAAACGATTACAGTGAGTTCATTTTTTTATCTAAAAAAGAACGTTGGTAATATATTTGATATTTCGAATTATATAAATATAAAAAATCGGGCTCAAAGCTGACGGCTACTAGAAATAGATGAGTTAAGTCCAGTAAATATTTTACCGAGATATATAGAGCACGTACGCCATACATTAGCCACAACCGTCACTATTTCGATTGGAGTGAGTTCCTAACTAGCTATTTTCTGTTTAGGGTCAAAAATTTATCAAATCACCTCTTCTGAGTCAGATATTTAATCGCAACTTCAAGCAAATCAGACTTCAAACAGGAAACCTGTTACTCTATCGATCTTCACCGGTTTGAAGCCGCTTAGACCAAAAGATACCATCATGTCTAGGATAACAAACATATGTATATGTATTAAATCAAATAACTTGCATGTATTTATATTTGTATGCATGTACAAGTAAACACATTTAAATATAACACTTCTATTTTTGTTTGCCAACCTGCCTGTCAGAGTGCCGCACCTCTCGGTTGCCGCCTCCTTTGTTGCTAATGATTTGTTTGTTTTGCCGATTTGCTTCTGCAACAATGCGTGCTTTGGCTTATTAAAGAAAATGTAAACTTTTGTGTACTCTGTATGACACATTGACATCACACAAGGGTATATATGAAATACAGCATACATACATATGTATATACTTTGTAGGAGCATATGGGTGTGTTTTTTATGAGCTAGTGTTAGCGCAGGAAAAAAGAGAGAAAACAACGTTATCAATCATACGTGTGTTTGCATGTGCATATATGTGTGGGAAAATTTGCGAACGTTTTTAAAGGACAAAATAATATTGTAAATCAATGAAGTTACTCATACCACCTGTTGGCCCAAATTGAAATAAATGTAATGGGAAAACGTAATGAGAAATTTGGATTTAAATACGCCAATTCTGCAGTTGCATTTTTAAAATATAATGAGTTCTTTAAGGAGATAGGGTCTATCGAAAGAATTTTCAAAAATTGCAGTTATTTTCGAAATTATAACCTTTTCAATTTAGTCTTAATTTAAAACAAGAAAAAACGTTAACTCCGGCTGCACCGAAACTAATATACCCTTCACAGATGCATTTCCTTTAGTAACTATGTGTTCAGTTTGTATGGAAGCTATATGCTATAGTAATCCGATCTGAACAATTTTTTCGGAGATTGTATTATTACCTTAAGCAGTAAGCCATGTCAAATTTCAAGAAGATACTACGTCAAATGCGAAAGTTTCCCATACAAGCGCTTGATTCCGATCATTCGGTTTGTACGGCAGCTATATGTTATAGTGATCCGGTATCGGCAGTTCCGACAAGTGAGCAGCTTCTTGAAGAGAAAATGACATTTGCAAAATTTCAAAACGATATCTTAAAAACTGGACTAGTTCGTATATATTATAGTATATACATGGTTAAATCGACTCAGCTCAACATACTGACCATTTATATATGTATATACTTTATAAGGTCTCAGATCCTTTCTTGGCAAACTTTATATACCCTGTTCAGGGTATAATGAATAGACTACGTGGGTGCATGTTAGCGCTATTGTAAATTGGATAGCGTTACTCAAGTGTAAACTAAAGAAGGGCAGTAAAACATAATTTGCTCTACAAAAATAAATATTTGTGTGATGGTATTTTTAGATATCAGTAACTAAGCATGCTGTGTTAAAAGTGATGAGGGAACTTTGCTGCTTTACTGAGCGCAAATCTACGGCAAATATTAAAACTTCTGTTTATAAATATGCTATAAATAGTTTCAACAAGTGACAGGCGAGGGTGTCATATTAAAAGATACTATGTTAATATATATTTTAAATTGAGGCAAATATGTTTACTAACATGCATTTACTGCAGGATGGTTTATTTAATCAGTTAAAGATGTTTTTACCCGCATTGAGATTTACTGCGTTTAGGTTGAGAAAGAGAGATGTTTGATAGTTTTAAGGATCAATTTATTAAAATTATATTATATATCAAGGTAAAATGAAGATATGTGAATGATCTGAGAAGTTTGGTTTGGTTCGAAATGAACTTTAGCTTTCGATACTAGGTAACATAATTGAAGATCAGGATATTTCAGAACTGTTTCTTATTTGTAGTAGCACCGACAGATTACTCTGTCCATTGTCTTGAGGTTAGTACATATTTAACTTTCTTTTATATAGATGTACCACAATGAGCAAAAGTAAAAGTAGAGTAAGACTTTGCTCATAATTTTAAAATTGTTAACTCACTTTTCAAAATCTATACCGTTCAACTCAAAGTAATCCCCTTGACCTTAATACACTGGTACAAACGTTTTTTTTTGAAACCGTTATTAAAGTAAATTGCCGGAGAAGTCTTCAATGTGCGTAGTCATGCACTTTTAATTTCTTCAATTTCCACTGAGCAATCGTTAGAGTCTGCTGAATAGCCAGAAATCACACGGAGCTAAATCAGGCGCATTCGGTGGTTGCCGCACTATATTGGAAATTCGCGAAAATTTGCCAAAAAAACTCACGAACAATCAATACAGTCTGCGACAGTGCATTATAGTGATGCAAAAGCCAAGAGTTTTCGGTCCATAATTTCGGCATCTTTTTACGAATAGCTTCGAGCAAACGACACAAAATACTCACTCAAATAGAATTGCTTGCTCCCAGTTTGGCCGGTTGGAAGGAATTCGGAGTGCAGCACCCTTCGATAATCTAAGAAAACTGTCAACATAACCTTGCTTTTTGTTCGGCTGTTAGGTGATTTTTCCGACTTTGTCTCACCCTTGCCACGATATTCGGCTGATGGATCTGTTTCCGAGCCGAAAAATAGATCCAAGACTCATTGCCGGTAATAATAAGTTTCTTGACATCCTGGTCGTCGAAAAACATTGTTTCACGCGAAGAATTTTTATAGAAAATATTTAGTGATTTTGGAACCAGTCGAGTTTTCACTTTTCTTAGGCTCAAGTGATGTTTCAAAGTGGTTTTCAGTGATCCTTTCGATATTCTAACGATCTGAGTAAGATCTCTGATTGTTAATCGTCATTTTTCAAACACCAATTCCTTTATTTCATGGACGTGTTGATAAGCAGATGATGAAATTCGAGTCCGCACACAAAATTTGTTGGACTTTCTTTGCTGCATAGGTAGGTATATGTATGCATAAGCACTTTATGTACTTCAGAAATAAAAGCGTGTACTAAAAAGTAGTGATTATTTTGTTGTGACATTTGACAAAGATGTAACTGACAGTCATACTAACCTAGAAAAATTATTTCGCGCGAAGTTTCAATTAAAAAGACTTACTATTTTTGCACAGTACAACCTTATAAAGATTGTAAAATAATTCGACAGGGCCTCTTTAATAAGGAGAAACTCACTCATTAATCAATTTGTTTAAATATTATAGATATGTCAGTGATAATGATCCAAGAGTGTCTACCTATACATATATGGTATATTTGGATGTGCGTTTTCTCTCGTAATACAACATACAAGTAAGTAACAGTTTAGATAAGGATTTATACATCTCCCCATACTTTGCATAACATGGTCCCGACAAAACTCATACTAAAATTTTAAAAGCTATGATTTTACGCTTTGGCCTCCGAATAAATTTGTTTCGGTTGCAAAACAAAAAACGGAAAACTCCGAAAAATTGCTGAATGAGCGCGATATTTTTTATTTCACTTTGCGCTTGCGTTGATTTGTTGCGAACATAACTCTTCATACCACAGCCGAAAGGTGAGCGCTAATTTGCTCAATTCTCTATTTCTGAAAATAACATAATACGAGAGTTGAATTTATTCCTTATCACACGAAGTGAAGTTAAAGCTTTTTTTCTAGTTTTACTTTGTGCGCTTATTTATCCGTACGTCGTTGCACTCTTATACCGTTTTGTGTAGTGTGCCACATGGCAGACGCCTTTCTGTTTGGGTGCAAAGACTTCAGCCACCTGTGCGACATTAGCTTTCCGACACGAATTTAGCTTTTTCGCCATTCACTACTCCTCTCCTTTGGGTTGGGCTCTCAATCTGCTTAGCGCTGCTTTCTGACAGTTGAATGCTGCTTTCACGTTTCCTTTTCTGTTATTTGTTATTTGATTTCGCTTGTAACATACAAAAATCTTGTCATAGGTCGGAATTAGGTTTGCTCCATTCAAAGTGCTTTAATACATATGTACATATGTTTGTGTATGCGCTTTTGAGAATACTACGTACGAGACATACTGGAGTTGTCATTTGTGCCCGAGTCTGCTGCTTTGCGATTTGGTGATGCTTTAATTAACTGGTAATTAGACTGATTTAAGACAATGCCGAGTGCGTTGTTTGTAGATTTTTAGCAGAAAGATTAATTACATCTCCGAGGAGATCATTGGTTTGATGAATGTTTCGAAAATTAAAGTTGAAATTTGTTTTAGTTCGCAGAATTATGAAGAAAATATACTCTATGGTAATAAAATCAATTAGCGTAAATAAAATTTTTGTCAACGGGTTCTCGACTCTCCTTGAACACTTACTCGCAACAAACAAACCAAAGGCCTTTTCCAATATTGTGAACGTTTCGACACCAGAAATTTGATTCCACACGCAAAATTTTATTGAGCTTCTTTGTTGAATAATTTCATCAATCGTAAAAATCGCCGAAAATACTTTATGTACTTCATAAAGGCAAGCGTGGTGAACCGTGAAGGATTGACGCTTTGAAAGGTTATGCTGAGTGTTTGCTCGAATAGGAAAGCAATCATCCCAAATGAGCTGCTGCAGCCTGATCGAATGATTGATTGTATATTTTACTTTCAATAACTGATGAGATTGAAGCAAAAAATCGAAAAAATGGCCTGAACGAGACCACACACATATTTGATGACTCCTATAAAACTGGAAGATCTTGGCTGGGAAGTTTTGCTACATCCACCATATAGCCCTGACCTTGCACCATCGGACTACCATTTGTTTTGGTCAAAGCAGAACTCTCTTAAGGGAGTAAAGTTGGCTTCAAGAGAAGACTGTGAAAATAATTGTCGCAGTTATTCGAGAAACCAGAAAAAATTTACACTTATGAAATAATGTGTTAGCGAAAAATTGACAAAAAGTGGTCAACCAAAATGGTACATATTTGGTTAACTAAAGTTCAGTACAAATATAAAAAAAAAAACATAAGTTGAATTTTGATTAGAAATACGAAAAGAATTTTTTGAATACCCAACATTTTCAAGTTGCTAGAATATGTCAGAAAAAAATTACTTTTTGGACATTATAAAAGATTATGCTCACTCCTATCTAGTCTTGAACCTAGTACGAGTATATCTAACAAAATCTATCATACATATACTCCATTGCTATTATTTGTACAGCCTACTCATCTAACACCTCTCTCTATGGTCTGACTCCGAACTTCGAAAATGCTCTTTAATAAACCTATTAACCTGTGACGACTTCGAAGGCAAAATCCTCCGAATAACAACGAAAACAGGAACCGTCAACATATACGTCTAAGCTCAACTTTTGATGCTGGCAAGGACCCAAATCACCCTTATAAACACACGATATGATTCACGCGTGATCTGTCAAAAAAATACTATTAAAAATAGTAACTCTACTTAGATCACCCGTTACATACAGTATTAACCGAAACAAGAGCACCACAAAAAAACTTCCAAGTTTTTTTTCGAGTTCTTACGATATACCTATGATTCGCAAAATAAAACTAAGGTTCAATAGAAAAGTAGAGCAAAATGGAGAAAAATTACTCTATGGTTGTGTAAATGCATATACATACGTACGTATGTACTTCATATAGACGTGCAAGTACAGATATAAGTACATATGTATATGAAGAAAGCGTCATGAAGGTATTGCTGAAAAAATCAAGCGACTAAATGGCATTGTGAACGAAATGAATGGCAGCTTAGAAATGTGAAAAATAGGGAATAGTTGCATGTCTGAATGAACAAATGAATGAATGAATGAGTAAACGAACTAGCATAGACTTGGTTAAAAGCTTTTATATTCACCAATGCTTGAGAGTACATACAGATATATGATACACCCAAACGTGTAAATATCTCCATTGAAGCGGATGGAGTTGCGAAAGCCAAGAATATAAAAGAGCACATAAGAACGCTCAAAATATTGTGCGGCATTTTCTAACACTTTAATCAGAATTTTAGACTATTAAAATATTCGAGAGAAAAATCAATACAAAGTGGAATTTTATACATGTGCGTATTAGAGTGGGTTTAGTCATCATATATCACGAACACTCGAGAAACTCGAAATAGCAGGCGCAGACTGAAAAGGACAACGTTTCGTGACCTTTTAAGCAAGTAACAAATAACAGATATTATAATATTTTTAACACAAGAACATTTGAGCTGTTCAAGGAAGATCGCTATATCTAACTTAACTTAATTTCATAAACGTCAAGTAGCAGCCACCTAAAATAAAAAACGCCGCTTTGGAAGTAAGCACCCATGTGTATGATATGGAGAATGAGAGTTTTTTTTAACCCCAAGATTGAAAAAATAGGGTTACGAAAATAAACATAACACCATTTATTTTTTGTAAAAGACTTTACCATAACTAACGGGTCTTTTTACAGACATCAGAGTCGTTTTTTTTTTTGAGAATTATTTGATTTTTACGCAGTTTGGTTAGCAATTGCATAATGAACTGACATACTCTGGAACAACGTTTGCAAATCGTGCAAATTTATTACGGAAATACTAGTTCGGTTCGAGCGATGCATCTCTTGCTACTCCAATATTCGGCCAACATATTCGCCCACCAGAGTCAGTACTTCGAACAACCATGAATTGTTTCCGCAGCACGTTTACTCTAGTGGATAATGCGCATCCTCTAAGACGCCATGTAGAAAGCATCAAACACGCTACTGCTGCTGTGGATTAAATATTGAAGGGGACCCGAAGGAGTATTTCCGCCATCGCGCAAAACAGTTGAAGCTGTCCTAATCAACTTTATGGAAGATTTTGCGGAAAGATCTTGGTTTACGGACTTACAAAACGTTGACCGATCCCAATTTTCAAAGACTTAATACCAGGAAAAAGGTGGGAGTGTTTATAAAGTCTTTTCTCCACAAAAGCTGCTTATTTGTTGAAAATGCCCATATCAGAGGACTATAGAATAAGCCACCTATTTCAAGGTCTTTACTTATTTATTTGAGAAAGTATCTTTACTAAAATGCCAATCGACCGACCCAAAACGTGAAATTATCTTCTCACTAAAGTATTCTCTCAATCAATCCATTGATTAATGCGATGTGTGGGAAGTGGAACCATCTGTTGAAGCAGATTGTCTCAGAGATCACGAGCTTCAATTTCAAGTATTAAATAGTCGGTTATCATCGTCCGGTAATGTTCGCCTTTGACGGTTACATTCTCCCTGGCATCATTTTTGACGAAAGAACCGGTAATTGTACCGGCCAACAAACCGTTATTTCTTCTGGTTGAAATGGCAGCTCTTGAATATGCACAGGTTGCTGTTCGTCCCAAATGCGGCAATTTTGCTTGTTTACAATCACATTAAGCCTGAAATTGGCTTCACCGCTGAAAAAACTTTGGCTCGAAAATGTCGGTCCTCATGAAACTTTTCAAGAGCCCATAGAGCGAGCGATGTCACTTGGGAAGGTCGAGTGGCTTCAGTGCTTACACCATCTGTATTGTACGCTTTCCGTTTAAGATCTCGTCGTAAAATGCGCCAGGTCGCTCCATACGTCAGTTCGAGTTACTGCAAATGGCGCAAAATCAACTCTCCACGGTCTTCGTATTAACTCTCAACTTTGTCTGCGTGCTGGACGTGATCTATTCGGACATAAACTCATTACTTTTAATACTCATATAGTGTACATATGTATAACATAAATAGTACATCTGTAAGTATATAACCGGTGAAAAAATTTTCCCTTTGAATATATTTTCGGGTTAAATAATTATTTATGCCCATCATTAGTTTAATATTATCGTATTATATCTCGGAACTAATTGTCTTCGAAAATAAGACACTGCCAGAAGTACAGCAAAAATACATTTAACACAATCACTCCGAAAATTAAAAATAGCAATAAGCATGATGCTGCCAACTGTTAGAAGTTAAAACTACTCACTCGATGAAATTGTTTTGAGTTATGTACCATATATAGTATATCACAAAGAGATCTAGGGCTATATGGTACAAAATTGCATTACTATGTTATTCAGTGTTAACTCAAACAATCGCCTCCATATTTTATATTATTTAGGCAATCTTGCCTGTTTATAGTTTTATGCACATATAGATATTAAATTTGTTCACATTGGTTAACTAGACTATTTACTTATGTATACTTATACTTAGATAATTATATATATATAATAGTTTTAATACATATGCTCAGAACGAAATACTCCTCCAATTAAACGGTGGAGGAGTGAAAGCAGTAGCGTATGCAGACGATATAGTGTTGTTGGTATCAGGTATATTTCCTTCAACAGTTAGCGAGATTATGGAAAGAGCACTTCGTAGGTTAAACCTATGGGCTAAAAGCAATGGTCTAGGAGTTAACCCGAACAAAACAGAACTGATGCTATTCACTAGCAGAACCAAAATACCTCAGTTTCAACTTCCGGTACTAAACGGCACAACACTCACTCTATCCCCAACAGCTAAGTATTTGGGGGTGGAGATTGACGCCAAACTGTCCTGGAAAATAAATATAGAAAAATGAATAAACAAAGCATACATGGCCTACTATACTTGTAAGAAAATCGTCAACAAGAATTGGGGCCTCAAACCAAGTATAATCATGTGGATGTACACGGCGGTCATAAGACCCATACTCACATATGGAGCTCTGGTATGGTGGCCAGCGCTAAACAAACAGTACAACATTAGAAAATTAAATTGAATACAAAGAGCAGCATGTGCGGGTGTTACGGGCGCAATCAGGTCACGTCCGACTGATGCGCTCAATGTGATCCTGCATCAACTACCAATGGACATTTTTATTCAAAAAACAGCAGCTATTGCGGCGATAAGAATAAAATAATTGGGAGGTTGGAATCAGCAGAACTACGGACATAGTGTAATCCTAAATAAGCTCACTATTAATAAATCAGACTACATTCTCCCAAAGCTGGATTTCAATAGACACTTCCCGGTGAGGATACCATCTAGACGAGAATGGAGAAGAGGTTCAATTGCAGAGGAGGGTACCACCTCAGTCTATAACGACGGTCCAAAATGGACTACGGGCTGGGCACGGGGATATTCTCCGCTGATCTGGGCATATCTCTGTCTATACGTCTACCGAACTCGGCTAGCATCTTCCAAGCAGAAGTACTAGGCATAGAAAAAGCCTGCGAAGTTCTATTAGAAAACCATGGGAATATACATAAAGCAACTATATTTACGGATAGCCAGGCGGCCCTCCTGGCATTGTCTTCAACCAAGACAAATTCCAGTATATTTCACAACTGCAAGAGAGCACTAAGCTCAATAAAAGACAACCTCCACCTAAACTTGATCTGGGTTCCCGGCCACAGGAACATTTTTGGTAACGAAAAAGCAGATGAATTGGCAAAGGCAGGAGCTTTCCTCAATGAATCCGAGGCGGAGCTCATACCGAGCCCGCTAGGATCGATCAAAGGAGAGATCAATAGACAATTTCAACAAATTGCTAACAACAGGTGGAAAAACATTACAAAATGCGTCATAACTAAACAATTATGGCAAACATACGACAGGAAAAGAACCAACGACGAATGCCCAGCTCTGGCAAAGATCCGACACAAAACACTTGGAATCCACCAAGCACCAAACCTTGAATGGATTTCCACCAAAAGCATATCGGACATATGTAAGTAGTTTCATCGAAACCTCAAAATGGTTTGAGAGAGAAGGTGGAACGTAACAGCAGATACAGGAGGTTCTATGAATAGTGTACCAAAATGACACATCAGTGCCAATTAAGCCCGATAGGGCTGCACTCCTACCTACCTACTGCTCAGGCTATATGCAAGTTCAAAGCACATCATTAATTAGTTTGAGTGTTAGATTTTTATCTGCTAGCCTCTAAGGCTTGCCCACATCAAAGTGATAACGATTTCACACCTTGATTTGTGAACATAACATAGCGAAAAGATAAATACATTTGTTGACTACATGAAAGTAGTGGCAGGTGGTTAAAACCACATTATTTCACATGATAATAAATAAGTGAATAAATGTTTATTCATACAGATAGTGTTAAATATAAAACCGCTTATGTAAATATGCCCATATTAACACTTCTATTTGCATTTCTGGTTTTATTCATAATTATGTAACTGTGTTTGTGTTTTATTAAATGTTTTAGTTTTGTACAATGGGAGATTTAAAACAGAATAATGATATAATTCGAATTTAGCTTATTTAAAGCTTTCACTGAATGAAAACGAATGTCTTTTTTCAGTCTCTTGTATGCTTAATATCTTTCACACGGTATAAAAATATGTTTATCTTGATCGCTATAGGAATCTCACCGAACATTTTATACTCTTGCAACTTGCAAGATGCAAAACATCAGCCGGAGAATCCGAAACTAAGAAAATTTATATAAACATATATTCCATACAACTCATACACTGGCCGAAAAAGTCGGCATAAGATTTCTTAGAAAAATGAAAGTCATTATATGTAGTATATGGAAGTTGTGTTAGTATCGACCCGATATTATCCATTAACTATGATATCAATGTACTTCACATAATATGGAACAAAGTCAGCCGTATGTTCGAAAATCCAGGTAATGATTATAAAGGGGTTAGGTCAAGTTTTCGGCCACATTTATTAGTTTTAGACACAAAGGTACACTGTCATAATTAAAACACGCCCTGCTAATTTCATTGTGATTACTCAAACACTGCCTAAGTGGAAGTTCGAAATTCTTTATATTAGGTACATGGGGGCTTAGTGAATTATTGGCTCGATTCGACCAAATTTTTATGTACAGACATATCATTGTCAAAGAAGTATTATCCCTGAATTTCAATTATATATCTCACACATTTACCGATATTTTCGGTCAAAAGTTAACTATAGATACTGGGGTCCACATATTCGGTAGCTAGGCAACAATAATTCAATGAACTCAGCAATTAACATGCATATTATTTATATTTTATTTTCACCTAAAATTCTATGTTTACTTACTAAAAAATCTTATTAAAAGCGAACGAATAATTTCGTTTAGGCTTAAGAGGAATGTAATTTGGTTAAAGAATAATGTTAGAGAGTAATTTACAAGAGTTTAAATATTTACAGCTTTTACTTTAGACAAGCTTGTAAACTAGCCGCGCAACCGGTTACAGCAGGTAACAATTGTTTCAATGCGGAATTGTTCAAGGTATTTTTCTCTGTTCATATATGTATGTATGTAAACCAGCCGCATATCTCTCTGAATTCTCTGAATATATAATGTACCAACGTAATGTCATCGCTTTGTAAATATGAATAAAGCTATTTGCCTACAAGCCACAAAGGCCATCACATTTTAATTGAAACAAAGCAATGTAGAGATATACATAAGTAAGTGGTGGTGAAACGACAAATATAGAATAGGAAACAATCGACTTTGTGTGTATAACTGTGAATGTGTGGACATAAAGCGCGCCGATAAATGCAAACATAATCTCGCTTTTAGCTTAAAAAAATATGCATACCTATTATTCGTACTCACTATTTGCACAAATGCCACGAAGAAGGCGCGGCGAAGAAACGCCGACAGGGCGTATACGTAACATGCATTCCCAAGCATTGCACTGAGTCACACATATGTGTGTGTGTGTGTGTGAACACGAGCGCATGTATACATATGGGAAAATGGTTATGCGTAAGTGGCTGACTTTCTGCTGCAAGCGGCACCAATGTGGCTGCATTCCGTTTTGGAGGTAAAATGGATTTCACATTTATGCACACATACATGAATGGAGGCACATTTACATATGCACACATATCCATTTAAAGGAGTAAATATAGCTCACCAAATGAATTGCCAACTCTTCAATTCTGCAAGTTTATTTGTTTCAATGCATGTGTGCACGAAGATGTGTACTTCACTGTTTTATGGCATACTAACGGGTGATTTTTTTGAGGTTAGGATTTTCATGCATTAGTATTTGACAGATCACGTGGGATTTCAGACATGGTGTCAAAGAGAAAGATGCTCAGTATGCTTTGACATTTCATCATGAATAGACTTACTAACGAGCAACGCTTGCAAATCATTGAATTTTATTACCAAAATCAGTGTTCGGTTCGAAATGTGTTTCGCGCGCGTGTGTTGTTCAGCGATGAGGCTCATTTCTGGTTGAATGGCTACGTAAATAAGCAAAATTGCCGCATTTGGGGTGAAGAGCAACCAGAAGCCGTTCAAGAACTGCCCATGCATCCCGAAAAATGCACTGTTTGGTGTGGTTTGTACGCTGGTGGAATCATTGGACCGTATTTTTTCAAAGATGCTGTTGGACGCAACGTTACGGTGAATGGCGATCGCTATCGTTCGATGCTAACAAACTTTTTGTTGCCAAAAATGGAAGAACTGAACTTGGTTGACATGTGGTTTCAACAAGATGGCGCTACATGCCACACAGCTCGCGATTCTACGGCCATTTTGAGGGAAAACTTCGGACAACAATTCATCTCAAGAAATGGACCCGTAAGTTGGCCACCAAGATCATGCAATTTAACGCCTTTAGACTATTTTTTGTGGGGCTACGTCAAGTCTAAAGTCTACAGAAATAAGCCAGCAACTATTCCAGCTTTGGAAGACAACATTTCCGAAGAAATTCGGGCTATTCCGGCCGAAATGCTCGAAAAAGTTGCCCAAAATTGGACTTTCCGAATGGACCACCTAAGACGCAGCCGCGGTCAACATTTAAATGAAATTATCTTCAAAAAGTAAATGTCATGAACCAATCTAACGTTTCAAATAAAGAACAGATGAGATTTTGCAAATTTTATGCGTTTTTTTTTTAAAAAAAGTTATCAAGCTCTTAAAAAATCCCCCTTTATAAAGGAAAAACTTACACACACATATACATATGCATGTGTATTTGTTCCCACTGCGTATATGAATGTATGTTGTACATATGTATGCATGTGGAGGCATGTGTGAACGTTTGTTGGCGCTTGAAAACTTTTGAAGCGTATTTATGAATTAACTTGCGAATTGAATGCAGCATTTTTTCGCCATCCATTCACGTTACTTACTCACAATTCAGCTATTCATTCATTCATTCATTCGTTCAACCATTTAATCATACTTACATACGTAAGCCTATGTACATATTAAGTCGTTTTTGTTCGTTTGTTGAATTTGCTAACGAGACGAACTGAGACTAGTAACGTTGCATTTTCAATGAGTCGCCTTGCCAACCCGATGGGCTTACTTCTACCTGCCAATTTGCAAAGTCCGTTTATTTTGGCTGTGTTGCCTTGACGGCAGAGAGCGGCAAGATATTGGCATACTCATTTATCACATACAATTATATATGGTATGTGGCCTTTAAAATAGTTTAGCTTTCATTTAGCCAAACACAGTAGGAGTCGGTTTCCATTATGAAGAAATTAGCCTAAGAAACTATTGGTCTAAAATCGGTTTCAAGCCAGCGATTTTCAAAACGCTTTTTAACAAGTAAGGAAAAAAAAGCCAAAGTTAAGATGCAACTACACATTTTATACACTTGCAACTTGCAGTAATCCAAGGAAATATCTTAAGGTGAATGATAAAATGACAACCAGAGGATCGGAAATACAATATAGTAGAGAATATGGAAGTTGGGGTAATATCGACCCGTTTTTAACTATTTTTCCCAATACCTCATATTAGTAATAAGCCACATACTTTAAATTGTTCCCTCGGTTTCATTAAAGTACCTCAGACATAATCACCAAACATAAAGAGTAAAGTCAGCTGATTATTCGAAAGGTCTGATATTGCTTATATGGGGGCTAGGTCAAGTTTTCGACCGATTTCATCTATTTTAAGCATCCCCATTTTCTTCCACGCCATGGTCGATATATGTAGTATAAAGTTACCCCGAAATCTTTATATTAGATATATATGGCCTCAGGGATCCGATTCAATCCATTTTTGGTATACAAAGACGCTATTATCAGTAAAGGATTATCTCTGAATTTCAACTGCATATTTCAAATATTGGCCAATACTTCCGGCCAAAGGTCAATTATGGACACTGTGACCTACATATTCGTTCCCTAGGGGTTTAAGTAGTTTCAACTGACAATTTTTGGTTATAAGTTGGCACATTTCAAAGGAATTATTAGCAAAAAGTTGTATTCCGCTATATTAATTACTTCTTGTTTTGTGTACTGGATCAAATGTAACTTAAAATCGTGCTATTTTAAAAGTAGGTGTGGTTCTAGTCCGATTTCATTCATTTTCGCGCTTTTACTTAACAATGTGAGTGGCACACTAAATTTAGTCAAAATCGGTCAATCTCGAGATATGTGATTTCACAAAAAAGTGGGCGGCGCCACACCCATCGTCCAGTTTTTACACCGGCTCCCAAAAAGCCCTATTTAGTTATTGATTTATCGCCATTTTAGTAGTTGTTAACAGTACCATTATATGAGAAGTGAGCGGGGTTATTGATTGAGGAATTTTGTTGTGGCAAAGCCACGCCTGGTAAACACTTGGCCTACAAAAACGAAAATTTGAGAAAAATCAACATTTACTCAATTTAGTTTTGAGCTCGATACACTATTTATATCTGTGATGATTCTATTTAATAAAATCAATTTAAAGCCAAGGAAGTGAGTTTTTCCAATGTGGAAACAGGAGAAACTCTCATGGGTCCTAAGGTGTATAATACTGATAATGGGTCAACAGTTCGTAGCCTAAGCCAGTTGATCTGGTCGTGGCAACGCTGTACTTAAGCGCCACTGTGTTATTATGGCGGAAGAGCTCTGTTTTCTTCGACAAATGAAGCTTGCCTAGCCGATAGGACAGTCTGCGGCTTCTCCTGAGGATTTTTTTTGGAGAAGTACATTGTTCCAAAAAATACCAGTCCTTGGTATCTAGTGGGTACCAGCATAGACCAAGTTTCATCGACGACACAGAAGTTCTGATTAAATCTTTTGTATATAGAAAAATGTTATATGGCTTATGTTTCGTTTACATAAAACGCGGTAGACTCTACGTCTTATTCATTTGAATGGTTGAGAACTGCGTACTGCTACTATGGGGTAATTTGTGGTCGATTTTTAATGACAAGTTTCAGTACTGAATACTCGATCATATGAAGTTCAACACCAAGTGAGCGGATAAGTGACGTTCTTTTCAATTAATTATGCTCTGCAATTCTTATATCTATTCACCACAAAAAAAACTTTATAGTATTAGTATGCGCCGTAAAAACTTATTTGAAATCAAAGTTTTATGGACGAGAGCTCGCCTTGGCCACTGATATCCTCACCACCGCCACCAGCTAAAGTTAACAATTTTCGTCCTCCACCGATCGCAAACTTTTCTCAATTTTATTTGTTTGACCAACATAGAATGCTTTCCGCTGCAACCACAACGCTTTCAGCACTTCAAGATCTCGTTTGATATGCAATAAATTGGATTTTTAATTTTTGCTGCCTTTTATGGCAAGTAAAATGCAAGCATGCACAAACAAACATACATATGTATGTGTATCTCATAATGAAATATACATACATACAGTCGACCATATGTATATGAATCGTTCTAAGTTAGCTGCGCTAGTGAAGGCGGCGTTGCACGTTGAATGCTGAGTGGGTGGGTCAGCAGCAGCTGGTTGCGTTCGTACTAAACAAAAGCGTGTATCTTTTATGCGTTGCAATGAAAAGCGTTTTACAATTCTTTTACGATTGTACGCGTGTTCATATCCTAAAAACATTTGCTGATCTAATGTTTAGATTGTATGTATTTGCACTTTGCGCCATCAGTGAGCATCAGCAAACAAATGCAAGTACACAAACACTGGTTCATGCATGTTTATATACATATGTGTGGGTGTGTGTGTCCTTTAATGTTTATGTACAGAATGCCTGCTGGCAGTTGCGTTCGCTGAATTGTCAATATGTGCTCGGACACTCCTGCCAGCGAATATAGAGTTATATATACAGACAGATGAATATTCGGATACAAAACTTATAAAGCTCCTTTGGCAAACATCAAATTATTTATATATTTATACATATATACACGCGTTTGGAAAACCAAATCGTCAGAACGAAACCGTTAACGAATCGCTGGTGAAATGATACGCCTTAAATGGAAGTCAATTCAACTCTTCATCATTTTGAATAGGAATAAAGGTGGGCCTGACGTCCAATAAGACCCTGACCTGGGAAATGCTGTTACTACTCAGCCATGGTCCCTAATTAAGACGACACTTGTTCCCTCTTACTTCTTATCGGTCAATATATTTGCGGAAGCAAAGTTGCATGCAGTAGGTTTGTAGTAGGTGTCTCATCCTTCAGATCATCCTTCATGACAAAAATGGATTGAATCGAGATTTACAAAAGTGATTAAATATAAGTTTTCAAGTATACCTCCTTTCCGGCTTAGATCTGATGTCATGAAACATATTGTTAGTGATGATGAGCATTGGATCCATGCTTACGACCTGGAAACTGACGTTCAATCGACTGAATGTCGTGGCAAGGGTAAGCCGATGCCGAAAAAACACTTCTGCGATTAGGAAAAAGTCAGGGACAAGAAATAATATTTGAATAGTATGTGTGGTATAACAGTCAAATTGAAAGCTATTCCGGATATGGAAAACTGTTTCAAAGATTGAAGAAACGTTGACCCAAGTGTATTGGGGTGTCAATTCGAGAAGGATGACGTAGATTTTGTTGAGTTTTATTAAGAATTTTAAAATTATAAACAAAGGTTTACAATTTTGTCTTTGATAGTAGAACATTTTCGATACTATTTTTGCGCAGTTTAATACATAAGTTGTGGGTCGATATCGGAGAGGTTTCATAAAGATGCTAAACTCGTTTTGCAAGAGCAATAAATCTATTGTGAGTTTCGTTATTCAAGGTATTATTTTCATTATTTAGCGTTTCGGTATATGCAAACTCGTGCGTACATTTCTTCACCATTTCCGCTGACATTTGGTTTATAAATTTGTACACAAGTCGTGATAAAATACATGAACCGTAACGTTGGCTGCATGTTTAAGGAGTTTTTAATTTCTTTGATAATTTTATGATCTCGTTTAATATTACACATTTATCACGTTTATGCTTGCTTGCTTACGCTCCCGCACGGTACCTTTCCTCCAGTCATTCATTACCACGTTCTTGCATGGAAGCGACCACAGAGTTCGTTCCCGGTTCCCTGGCGACTTTGTATGCATGCACAAAAGTATGTATGTGCTACATAAAACAAATATAAATGTATAAATGTGCATGACTTCGTATGTGCATTTAATTTATGAAATTACCTTAAATTATGGCCCATAAAAGTGGCTTTCCAGGTGTATACTTCTACCCACCCATTTATATATGTACGTATAGAGTTATGTATTATATATCGGTATATATTTTTGTGTATACACTTCGATAACGTTGCTTAATAGCTCGTAAAGGCTTTTAAACTGTTTATGATGTTTGTCGAAAGACACGAGCAGCTACTTAAGGCAAAAGCTTATTGGTACTATATGTTTTGTATGTGTAATTGTGTTTGTGTGTGCGCACCTCAGATAAACTTACAAATGATATGTATGTATATATTTAAGGATATTAATTCCGTCGATGTGGCAGTTTTATAAGGTTAAGGCAAATATGACGGGTGTTTGATGCACTAAATTATTCATTCCTTTATTAAATTTGAAATTTATACACGTAGCTACCCCCAACTAAATGTAATAAAAATACATCATTTATGATAATTTTATAAAAATTTGGTATGTTATTAATCCATTTAAAAGATATTTATAGCTCAGCGATAAAATTTTTGTAATTGAATAATGAATATATAATGCTTAGTCCCTTTAGTAAGTTCAGCTATTTGATTAAGGGGTTAGGCAAGTCTTCTTTTTCTTCTTTATTGGCGTAGACACCGCTTACCTGGTTTTAGCACAGTTTTTCATTTTCGTTGTTTGCTCCAGTTGGAGATTCCAAGTGTAGCCAGGTCCTTTCTGGATGACATAACCTAGTCAGCGTAGACGCATATGTATCTCGTACAGCTCATTCTTTCATTGACTGTGGTATTCGTCGTTTCCGATGCACAATGGACCATAATTACTATATTACGCAGAACCTTAAATGTCATCGTCCATGCCTCTGCACCATATAGGAGGACGGGGATGATGAGATACTTGTAGAACTTGGTCTTTGTTCGCATTACCTGTTACCGGAAGGTCTCATTTATTGCTTATGGTTCTTGGAATTAGTGCTGTCTAAAAAAATTTAAGCAGTTATAGTACTTTCTAACAAGTGGAGAGTTTTGAAATGCTTTCAGTGAATGAGTCCATGATTAAATACTTCAGCCAACATTCATTAAAACAATCTATGTATAATGGGAAAGCCGCTTAGATTTGGATATAGGAACAGGTTGGCAAGTGCAGACTACTTGGTACTTGAAATTTTTAACTTTCTCGATGGGCATATTGTTAATCGTGAGGTGTAATCACTACGTATATTAACTCGGTTTATAAGTTCTTGTAATCCCATCAAGCTATTGGCTATAAGTGTAGTGTCACCTCGTGAAATAGATATTCCTTCGGTTGTATCACCATTGATGCGTACTTGAGCAGTTTGTTGCCAATATAGATTTCTTATGCAAAACGAATCTCTTTGTCATCTATTCCCATAGAATGAAGAATTTCTATAAGTTTATCGTGTTTAATGGTGTCGAAAGCTTTCTCATAATCAATAAAATATAAAAGTACATCTTTTTGGACATCTTTACAGTTTTGAGCCAAAACTTGTATACAGAACAATGCTTTGCGTGCTCTAAGACCGTCTCTGAAGCCAAATTGCCCATTGACTCTTCACACTTCCTATATATTCTGACGTGAATGACTTTTAGAAATATCTTGAGGACATCTTACATTAGACTAATTAGTCTTTATACACTACAATGTTTCGCATTATTTTTCTTAGGTAGTGGTATGCATGTAGATTTTAACCAGTCTTTTAGATATTGCCCATTGTCATAAACTTGGTTAAAAAGCTTTACTAAGAGACTATTCGTGTCATTTATTAACTTTAAAATTTCTACTGGATCGTCATCCGGACCGGTTGCTTTGTAATTTTTTATTGATTGCATAGCTCTCTCTCTCTATTACGCCTTTCGTAATATAATTGCCAGTTGGTCTGTGATGGGGATGAAGGTTCTGGTTCAATTTACTGTCATCCGAAAAAGCGTTTTCAATATATTTCTTCCATATAATTTTCTTTTCATTTATGTCAAACACCACCTCATTGCTTTCATTTATAAGAATTGAGGGCGGCTTTTTACGATGAATACCTGCGGCTTCTTTCAATGTTTTGTGTAAATGGAAGGTATCATGTAAAAATTGTAATCTTTCAAATTCTTGGCATTCATTGTTTATCCAATTTGTTTTAGTATTACTGATCATCTTCCTTATTTCTCTATTCAGTTCAGTTCAACTCAGTGTTTTTATTTTTATATTCCCGGCGTTTACTTTTTTAGTTTTAATATGTCATCTGCCATCCAATGATTTTTAGTATTTTTTTTCTTATCTATTCCAAGAGAGTTTTTTGCTGTAGTACAAATTATCTCTTTTAAGTCGCTCCGATGAAGATTTCCATGTATACAGTCTTCTGGTAAGCAGGCTAAATATTGTGTTTGAAATTATAAGTTTGTGTTCTTGACAGAATTGAATTAGTCGATCACCTTTCTCATTTCTCTCACCTAAGCCATATTGGCCAGCATCTCCTTCGACTTTTTCTCTTCCAAACTTTGCATTAGAATTGCCTTGAATTATACTTATTTCATATGGTTTTGTTAATCGCATAAGTTTTTATTTCGTCATCACTTTTGTCGGGCGTTGGAGCATAGACTTGAATAATATTAATATTCAGTGGTTTTGCAAATAACTTTAGCATCATTGATCAATCAGATTTCGGCACAACTCCGATAATGGTTTTTGAAATGTCTTCTTTTTGCGATGATTTTTAGTTTGGTTCCCAGAGAAAAAGAAATTCGTATTTTTGAGAAATAAATTCACGACAATCTAGCCACCATGTTGGACTTATGCTAAGTTCATCGAGATCTAATTTCTCCATTTCTAAAATCGCATTGGCTAGTTTTCCATGCTCGTATAAACTTCTTATGTTTCATGTTCCAATGTTTAAAATTTGTCCTGTTTTACCTACGAGGTATCTTAGCACCCTCGATTTGCCGGAGACTGAGGGCCATTATTTTGGTTGTACTATCATTGTCATATGATAAGCTGGGAAGTATACTTCAGTGTTTCCCTTGCCTTCTAAAGGGTTTACTGTTTTCCATGCTTACACATTTATATAGCGAACCGCTTGATACAAGTACAGACGTCCGCTTTCAGCCGTACTTATATGTAGTAACAGACGCTGATACGTTGTGGATTGGTTTTAGCTTCGATATTCACCATCGACCTTACTGGCTACCGCCAGCATCGCTTTTTGGATCATTATACAATATCTATATCTACTGGTACATAACAAGCTTTATGCACCTGAAGGTACTTCCCTGGATTTATTCTTTGGAAGTCGTAAGAATATGAAACGTTCGGTTATAACTTCTTATTTGTCCATGAATGAATTAAGAAATTTCAATGAAAACAATTTCGTACCACAAGATTTGATTTGGGCGTTAATGGGTTAAACCAGCACTTAAATTACTTTAATTGCTACCTAATTGTTTGCTCTCAATATTATAAGTAAAGAAGTCAGAGCAAAGCTCGACTTAAATTAAACCAAAATAAAGCGATAATGCAAAATACAAAAGAAGTGCATTAAAGTAATTGCTAGTAATGGAGCATAGATGTAATCATTACATACAAATGAAACAGTTCTTCCTCCACTTTAAATTAGAAATTCATCCAATTTACTATACAACACTTTTGCATTAAATGCAAACGGGCGAAGAGAAAACACCAAAACAGTGTGAGGTTTTTCTCTAAATTCTAAAATAGCCAACAAAAAGTGACTCTTCAAGCTTGAAATCGCAAAAGCCTGCAGCATGCATTTGTTTATGGCAAACACAACTTGATTAAGGTGAAGTCTAGACGCCAAAAGTCAGACACTGCGGAGAAAAATAAATATGTACATTATGCAGAACTATGCAAGCTCACGCACGTACGTGTGAGTATATAGCTTATAGAGTACAACAACAATGCACTTGCATTAAATGTGTCTGCAGAAGATTATAATTTTGTGGTGTTGCCAGGTTTTTGTTGCAATTGTGGCAGTGTGTTTGTTTTTACTTTGTGCTTTGGCGCATTGAATACGGTGAAGTGCAAAATATGGAAAAAAGCGCCAAAAATATATACAAATATAATTATATATACCGTTACTGCTGTATGCAAACTTAATTTTGCAAAATGAAATTGAATTATAACACCAAGAGCCGCAGCCTCATCAGTGCTGCTATGGGAAACTGAAGAGTTGTTGACTTCTATGGCGGCTTTAGGCGACATGTGACCGCAGAAACAACAAGTGCACACTATTTAGTAAACAAAATTCATATATGTGCATATATTATAGATTTTATATATACATTTAAATATATATAGTACATCTGTGTTTGTATATATGTATGTTTTAGCAGCTAATGACTTATTCCTTTTGAACAAAATTGTGCAACACCAGCGACGACATGGAGCCACCACAACATACGTTACATACACACATTTAACTGTGCACATGAGGATGCACCTATACACAAACACAAATACGTTGAACTGGAATGTTTATACCACTATTTACTTTCACAAACAGTGGTGTTATAATAGATCTGTTATGCAGTAACGTCATGTTCAGTCATTTCAATCCTAGAGCCGCCGTAGTTTAGTGGTTATAAGAACGAATTGGCCTCTCGCTATACCCATTTTATTTAGTATATAGTAAACGTAGATAAGAGCCATATTATAACCCACGACCCATTTTTGAAATGAACTCTATCCCCAGATTCACAGATTCCTTCAACAAAAAATTAATCTGGGCATTAAAAAAAAAAATTTTTTTATATCCTTTAAACATATTGCCACAGAGTAAAATAGTTTTGTTCACTTAATGGTTGTTTATATCACCTAAAACTAATCTATATAAATTATTGCAGGGTTATATGTATGTATGGTATAATAATCATTAGGATGACGAGGCGAGTCCAAACCCGTGTGTTTGTTTGTCTGCATGTCCGTTCGGGGGGTCCCATTCAGCTAATACCAAAAATGGGCAAATTGGGTTGGTGATGCGAATATATAGCCTATCCCTCCCAAACGTCAACCTCACTTTCGCGCGGTACCCCCTGTTCACTACAAACGAGGCTCTGTCGACCGAAAAAGGCGTTATAACCTTAGCACCTGCGAGGAGGAAATTCCTACGCCATTGCCTACCTAGAGGCGAAACCGGCAGCCCCGGAAATAGGTTCAGATGCAGAAGGCTAATCACCTACTCATCTTAAACCCTCTGATTACCGAAACCGAAATAAGCAAAGTGAAGATTAAGAACGATACATTGATGACGACCTTCAGCATGAAAAATGGATTACAAGAAGAGGCCCTATGTTCCACCTATGAAATACGGGAAAATATGTATATGTTTGTTCGTACATTCAAGCTGTACGAGGGGGCCGCACGCTTAATGTACCACTATCTAAAACCATTCAAGCTAAAATAACCAAATTCTCTGTGATCAAATCTTTTAAGAACCTTAACAGACGGTGTGGAAATGGATGAAATCGGATCATAACTCCGCTCACTCATAACGGTTCTCTTAAAAGCTACTAGAATTGCATTAAATCAATAACTAAATGCACCAGAGACATAAAATTTGCCACCGAGATGGTATTAAACAACTCTACAATACAGATTTGACAATGGGTGTGGCACCGCCCTCCCTTAGGTGAAATGACATATCTAGGAATCTGTCGAATATTATTTTAATATTCCCATCTCACAGTATGAAAGAGGGTGTCCTGATGGTATGCTTAAAAATGGGTTGAATGAATGAATGCTTACATTCGGTCCGTATGTATATCTAATTCAAAGATTTTCGAACTTCAATGAAAATGAGAGAATAACAACGTATATTTGTGTTTCAAGTAACTGACTTGAATCCATATGGTCAGTAATGGTATGTGAGGTACTTTAATGAAAGACAGGGGCTATGTTATTAATATGTCGCTTGTTAATAATATGTAGTATTGGTTAAAATAAATAAAGTCGAATCAATAATATAATATATAACACAACAATAATATTTCATGACGTTTAATTTTTTTGCGACTTTCCCGTGGTCTGATTCTTGCAAGTCGCAAAAGTATAAAATATTCGTATATACGCGAACGTAGTCCTTCCTTACTTGCTCTACAAAATTTGGTTCGAGCCAGGCCATAATTTCCTTTGCTGGATGTTGCGTCGTTTTGCTCATAGAGAGGAATTCTGGAAAAAAGTGATAGGGTCACGATTTGTCAAAGGTCGGAGAATATGTCCAAGTTATAACAATTGATTAGCTCTGAACACTACTCATAACTATCAGTTTAGATTTAATTTGGTCGTTTATAAAATCGTCATATCAATTTTCGGGTAGAACTCTGGATTATCCAAATATTTATGAAAGGTATTTCCAACACCATTTTCTGGTATCTAAAGAAGCCGGCACAGCCTTACCTGTGAACTTTTTTGTGGTGAGCCAAACTAATTTTTTTGGTTTTGAAGAATAAGTCTAACTAGAAAACATGATTACCTGCATCATGACTCTATTTTAGCAATACGAGGTGTGTTCAAAAAGTATCGCGAATCGTAACTGACAGTTTTCTTCGATTGCAGGGGCGTGGTGCATCATGAGTTCTTGCCACAGGGAAGAACGGTCAATAAGGAATATTACCTGCAAGTTATGCGCAATTTGCGCGAAGCAATCCGCCAGAAACGCCCGGATTTGTGGAAGAACAAAAATTGGCTTTTGCACCACGATAACGCCCCTGCTCACACATCGTTGCTTGTGCGCGACTTTTTGGCCAAAAAAAACACACTAATAATGACGCAGCCACCGTATTTTCCAGATCTGGTCTCCTGTGACTTTTTCTTGTTCCCTAAACTGAAGAGGCCTATGAAAGGACGACGTTGCGCTTCTCTTGACGATATAGAGACGGCATCGAAGGAGGAGCTGAAGAAGATAAAAAAATGATTTTTTGAAGTGCTTCAAATATTGGAAAAACCGTTGGCACAAGTGTATAATAACTCATGAAGATTACTTTGAAGGGGACAAAATAGATATTCATGAATAAATAAATAATTTTTGAAAAAACACAAAATTCGCGATACTTTTTGAACACACCTCGTATATTAGTGCTTCAAATGTTGTAAGAAATCGGTGAAATTTACGCAAAAAAAAATCAGTTCAGGGTGAAGGGATCTCTTTTCTCCCCAAGAAACTGCTCGTTTGTCGGAATCGACGATATCGAACCCCTATGGCATAAAGCTGCCAAGCAAACTGAAGTGCTTCCAAAGAAAACTTTTTCATTTCATGAGATATCTTCATCAAATTTGGCACGTTTTTTTTTTCAAGACAACAGTGCATTTTCGAAAGAGTTAATCAATAGGAATCAAGTTCTTGTAAGGAATATTTTGTATCTGTAAAGGGTATTATTGCTTCGGTGCACAAAAGTTTCACATTTTTTTTTTCTTGTTTTTTCTTTCTGAATGTAATCGTTAAGTTTATAACAGTGGGCCTCTTATGAAGGAGACAAATCACAGCAGCGGCAAATCCTTTACGTGCTGTTTACATTTAAATTTCGCAGAAGCAGAAATTTTTCACGCTCACCGTCTTGCCATTTTTTGTTGCGGATGCTGCTACTCGCTATTCGGCTATTAAATAAATTATGATATACTGGCAGAGCGAAATCTCATGTACCGCTGATGGACTCGCGCTGCTGTTACTAATAGTATATGTACTCATTTCAAGTTGCAGTGTCGGTTGGTAACTACTTTACTATAATGTAAGTAGTCTCAAACGAAGTCAATACTATACAACAGCACTTTGTTGGTAGGTTACAGCTGCAGTAACTACTTTGACTGCGGCTTATGATGATGGAGGCAAAGCAGCCGCTGCATAATAACATTATCATATCATATACATGCTCCATGGAGCGGATAATGTGCCACACATCAACAGTTCAGAGTGTTGGTGGTTACACCTACAACCTCAACGCTACCACTAATATCACTACCGCCAATACTCTACCATTACATAAATGCCGCCAGCCGACTACGCAGACTACTAGCTGCGCGACAGACAGACGGATGGGCGGACGGACGAGCAGTAAAGGCCATGCTGGCGTTTTACTGGCGTTGTTATGCCGCAGGATATGCGACATTGCTAGCGGTGATAGGGTGAAAGAGAAAGAGCGAGCCAACGAGGAGACAGAGAACAACGTTTGTAGGATAATATCAGACCAACAGCTGCCTAAGCTGCTATGCCGGTAGCTTTAAAGTTGGTTTGTGTGCAAGTAATTGTCTAGTGTCGAAGTCTATGTCGTTGTAGCTGTCGGTTAAGCATTAGGGGCACATATGTTGCAAGCGATTCCAGCTTAAATAATGCAACAAGCAGTGAGTGAATGAGCGACTAGTAAGTCTCATTCACTATATTCACTATGGCATCCTGCCGCAAGAGTACCCCTTCAGCCAGGATGCCAACCTATATTGCCGGCGCTCATGTTACTCATTCATTCAGTTATTCACTGTTCGCCTAGCCAATATTGTTGCTCTATGTAATATTAAATGTAAGTATGTATGTATAACTATTTAGTTGCTGTATACTGCGAGCATGACTTGTTATGCCATCAAATATGCCGAGCGTATTCACTTAAACCGGCAGTAGTGTGTAAGTACACAGCATAACACAACCCAAATAAGGGCTTGCATACATATACATAAGTATATTTGTGTATATGTCTATTACAATATATGTATTTATGTAGAAGTATTCCTGTCTATAACACTTAAATACCTAGATTTGGTCGGGCTAATACCCGTACATATTCTATCGTTGCATTCAACAATTTGAACTTGAACAAGTATTTCCTAATGGAACGCGCATGCAGGAATTCCCACGTTATTGCGGTTTTAATATGGTATCGGCAAACACACACCCATACGCGAAAATATGCTCACACATTCTATAAACTAACTAACAGACAGCACTTAGTAACACTGAAGTTACGCATATTCACTTTTAATATCTAGACTAAGTAGCTGTACTGTAATTGTTACGATGCTCGCGTCATAACGCACCCACTAGCAGTTACCAATGATTTCCCGGAAGTTTAGTGAGTCATTGCAAATTCAGTGTTTTTAAGTGTAATTTTGATTGAACGGTCTTGTGAAGGCTATAACGGAATGCAGATTACCTGAGTTCAAGTGTATTATGCCACACCGCTAACTATAACCACATCAAATGCGAGTAAACTGGGCGGAGGATTAGTTCCTCGACCGACACAGTGTCATAATGGATCTAGTTAAGGAACTTGTATTCTGCGCATATGAAAAACTTTTCTTGAAATGTTATTTTGTGGTAGTCCTGGAAACACTGAACGATTTGACACTTTTACAACAGGCGGATTTTGGGGGTTGGTATGAAGGCATCGAAATGAGAATGAATCTCAAGTTCCAACCAAATACATAAGAACATTAAAAGGTTCATTCAATATACTAGGTCTTGTTAAAAGTTCTCTAACAAGTTCACGCCATTGTAAAAATAAAACTGTACCACATTTGCTAATAAAGTTAATCTTATTTAATAAAGCACATATTAAGTTAACGATTTACAAAATTTTTTTCGAAATGTATAAGTTTTGCTCTCATACAAAACTCCAACGGTTTGGCCATTGAGCAATAGGAGCACGCAGAGTTTCTTTTAGTTTGGAACGCTGCTCGAATCAAAGATTCTTTTGAAACTAACCAAGCTTCTGTAAGAAATTACGAGTATATAGGCCGACTCCGACCACAAACTGTAGTCCAGTGGATTCTAATATGGATATCAAGACCATCACTTATCTACAGCAATGAAATCATGAATGAAAATTTAAGCCACTGCTTGGTACAACTCAGTTCTTACCCTTTTTTTACATTTTTTACAATGGGATTCGGTGTCAGGGGTACGCCGATGACATTGCCATAATGACACGAACCAAAACTGAGAAAGCTCTCTGCGATATAGGTTGAAGTTTAGCAAAGGGATGGTGTAATGCGGTACGCTTATATATCAACCGTCATCCCTTTTACAAAGCGAAGATCTTTTCCGGGCTCGAAACACTTGCACTGACACTTGGTGGGAGGTGGTTGGTGGTGTCTAGAGAAGTTAAATTCCTAGACTTAAAATTAGCTTAACCTTACGGTGGAAAAGGCAAGTGGAATTAACATTGACTAGATCCACCAAGGCACTCAGGATTCGCAGAAGCCCGACCGGTAGAGCTGCAAGCTAGATATCATCAAGTATCTGCATACCGTATTCGTAAGTCCTATTGTTACTTATGGAGCGTTTAGTTGGGGATCAAAGGCATCGCCTTCGGTAGGCCTTCAATTATCGAAGCTGCAAAGACTCGCCTGCGTTTGCACTTCAGGGGCAATGCGCGCTTGCCCAACCGCAGTACATGAATCATGCTGGAGGACACACCGCTGCAAATAATAATCAAACAGGCATCGAAAGATACTATGATACTCATGGGAGCAGAGGGTTTTGGAAAAGAGAATATAATGTCAACAAATAAAGGCCTTTGGGGAAGAGACACTATTAGGCCTTCTTCCAAAGGACGACGTTACTAAAACTTAAACTTTAAACTGTAAACTTTACAAAGAAGTTTCAAGTTACTCTAGGTATTAAAGCGGAGTGGAGTGATTCCGCGCTCTACCTACTACTTAGGGGCAGCCTATCCAGTGGTACACTAGCGGCTCAAAAATACCGGAAGGCATTGGAGCAGACATTGTGGGACTGCATACCCAACTATTCATACCAATGGGAAGTATTCCGAGCATCTTTCAAGCAGAAGTCTTTGATATAAGTCAGTGTGCAGAAATCAATTTCCATCGCAACTTTTTCGGCAGCTTCCAGGATGATGGGGCCAGAAAGAAGTTGCGCCAACTGGAAATTCCAGAACTCCTGATTCTCGATTACCCAGTAATTCGTAAAAACAGGCCAAGGTCCTAGGATTCGTCTACGTCGACAGGGATCCCATCACCTCTGCGAATGTCAGAAGAAGAAACTGTCCGACGGAGGGCTTTTATGTGGAGTTTATCTCGATTGATATTTATTGTTTTCCAATTTTCTGTTTACGTAAAGCAATAATTTTCTTTATGATTTCAACTTTAGAAAGTAACGGTCGCGAACGGTTCGTAACTACTAACAAAACTACTCAGTCCGTCCTTTAATTATATGTTGCAATGGACATTAGCAAAGAAAAACTATGCAATAAATTACAGTTTTTCATGAAAAAAAGCGAGAACGCAAGACAAGCAGCTGAAAATGAGCTACTGCCCTCCAATCTAATTCTAAATTCGGACCTCTTCTATCTGTAATTTGGAAATAATATTTCATCAGAGCAAGGCTGGGTCAAACAAATCGATAGCGACTTATCAGAAGCTCCAGGAGCTTCATTGGTAAGTTGTTGTTCATCCGCCTTATATCCCAGATCAGACGGCAGTGCGTAGTCACTGTCTCTGTCTATGGCCGAATTGCTTTTCAGTTGTAAATATCACCTCAAGAAAAGCTTGTGAATATCGACTGTTCCAGTTTTATACTAATAAAGATGGCGAAGTCATGCTTGAATTATTGCTCTTTCGATGGGGAAACAAAAAAAAAAAGGAGTTCGTTGACACCAGAATTTACCTTTTTTCCTTTTTCTCCATTCCTTTACAAATTAGTTAAATATTCTTTAGCCACCGCAAATATTTAAAAAACCTAATTGAAATCTCATGTTCCTCCATTGCCGGGAGCTGTCAGTGCATAAACGCAGTTAACAATATGTAAGCGTATGCTGATGCAGAAAAATGCATTGCCAGCGCTTATAACGTACCTACTTACGCAGTTACAGGGGGCAAGTTATACATACATATATGTATATATATATGTATGTATATAATATATAAAAGTTACACATGTATTTCACTTTAAATATATATTCACATGTATAGAATATTAGGGTTGCGCGATTTTGAAATCTCTCAACAGAATTGACGGTTTGCTACAAGTACGTTTTATTTGGAAATATTAGCTGACTTGGTCATTTCTCTGATTTCGTCAGTTCTCTTGTCGAAATATTAAAGAGAGAAAGTTTCCGGATACCCCATTAAAGAGGTATAACTTGCCCTAGTTCACTGCTTGCCCTAGTTCACTGCCAGCCCCTTTTGCCTCGCATCTTTATCTAATCTGGAAAAAGCAGAACTAACGGAGCGGATGTTATATCAATATCATCGGCATACGCCAGCAGCTGTACACTCTTATAAAAGATTGTACCTGCTCGATTAAGTTCTCAAGCTCGCATTATTTTCTCCAGCAGCAGATTGAAGAAGTCGCACGATAGGGAGTCGACTTGTCTGAAACCTCATTTGGTATCGAACGGCTCGGAGAGATTCTTCCCGAACCTGACGGAGCTTTTGGTGTTGTCCAACGTCAGTTTACACAGCCTTATTAGTTTTGTGGGAAAACTAAATTCAGACATCGCGGCATAAAGGCAGCTCCTTTTCGTACTGTCGAAAGCAGCTTTGTAAATGACTAAGAGGTTGTGTGTGTCGATTCTCCTTTCACGAGTTTTTTATAAGATTTATCGCATAGTGAATATCTGGTGATTTGTTGATTTGCCAGGTCTAAAGTCAGCTCCAATCAGTTTGTTGACTGTAGGCTTTAATCTTTCACACAATACGCTCGATAGAGGGGCCGTCTCAACAAATTTTTGGTAAGGTTTAAGGAGCTTTGTTAGTTTGTAAAGGTCTTTTGATTCAGTATAAAGGAGTAATTGGGTACTACAACGGACCGGTGTTCTAAATTGATCAAGCGAATGTTGTACATATAAATTTAAATCAAATATAAATTTAAAATTAGCCACCTTAATACAATATATAGCTAAGCAACATCTGCGTATGCGCATGTGTACGTATGTATTTGAACAATTAAGCCCTAATGTTTCCGCTGGAGTTTGCAAAAACTGCGATTAGTTGCCAGGTGTGTAACTGGAATGTGTGATATTAGATTACCTCACATTTTTTTCACTGTATAATTACATAACTCTGTTCAAATAAAAACCAAAACCGCTAGAATACAATAAAAAGTTACCTTGCTCACCCACTAAATTCATTTTATATGCCACTAAAAGTTATTTTTTAATCAGTTAGCGTTGGTAGAAAGCGCGGAAAATGTATTACAGCATAATAAAATATAAACCATTACCTTTTTATTGGTGTAAAAATGCGATTGCGAAAATTACTACGCCACTAGTGTGCATAATATAGTCGTATGTTATATTTTTGTTCGCCACCAACAATTGAAAAACAAATTTTAAATAATTTTAGTATGCAAAAGTTCCCAGCAATGAAGTTGAAGTATGTTGGCAATTTGTAAATTATTTTCCAAATTTACTCTATTGTGTGAGCATTAAATTAAATTGGATTCTGATTACTTTATAATTCGGAAATCAGATAGGTAGGTAGAAGCGCTGCCATCACGGGCTCATTTGGTGCTAGATGCACTGTCGTGGAACCATATAATTTTGCTATCCCGTTTCATTAGTGCGATCAACCCGTTTAGTGCTCCTAATGAAACTACTTATGTCCCTTAAGCTTTTTTGTAGACAGATATTCAAGATTTGGTACCTCATTCCACGAGTTCTAGGTCGAGTTTGTGATAGAGGTACGTATTCACAGAGAAAATTGGAATTTTTAAGTCGCTTCTGGATTGGATCTACGGTAAATAGTGTTTTAGTTCTTCAAATGACGCACATTCTCCAAATAGTCAATGCCCCGTATAGTTGCCATTAGTCGGTATATACATTTCCTGTACATATTTAACATTTCCATATTTCTTTCCAATGCCACTTTGCTACTTATATATTAGGTTGTCAAATATCTCCCTTCCTCCTTTTTGTCTTTTGAATTTCGCGGCTATCTACTCGTATAAAGCGCTACAGAGCTCGTATCTGGCACCTACAAAACGACGCTACGCATGATTAGTTTGGATATTACGTTCAACAGTTATAGACGTGTAAACATGGAGTTCACTAACGCCGAAAGGCAAATCCGCTAGTGAAACGTTCCTAGAGATTAATGGTGTTTTGAGGGATTATACTCTATAACTTCGAACTGCTAAGGAATAGTTCCGACGATTCAGAAAGGGTGAAAATGACACCATGAAAAAGCCAACCGGCTGAAGACCTTTGATGGCGAATACCGATCGAATCATGGAAAACGAACTTTCATATGGCATCTCGTGATATCGCCAAGAAGATGGGAGTTAGTCACCAAACCATTTTAAACCATCTGCAGAAGGCTGGATACACAAAAACGCTTGATGTTTAGGCGCCGCATGGCAAAAAACACCTTCTGGACCGAATCAACGCCTGCGATATGCTGCTGAAACGGAACGAACTCGACACATTTTTGGAGCGGGTGGTGACTGGCGACGATAAATGAATCACATACGACAATATGAGGGGAAAACGGTCGTGGTCGAAGGCCGGTGAATCGTCCCAAACAGTGGCCAAGCCGGGATTGTCGGCCAAGAAGGTTTTGACGTGTGTTTGGTGGGATTGGAAGGGAATCATCTACTATGAGCTGCTCCCATATGACCAGACGCTTCATTCTACTATCTACTGCAAATAACTGGACCGCTTGCAACTGGTGATTGACCAGAAGAGTCCAGAATTGGCCAACAGGAAAGGGTGTGGTGTTTCACAAGGACAACGGCAGACCACACACTTCGTTGATGACTCGTCAGATATCGCATCCAACGTATAGCCCGACATAGCGCCAAGTGATTATCACCTGTTCCTGTCCATATCGAACGACCTTGTTGGTGTAAAGTTGAACTCAAAACAGGCTTGTGAAAAGTGGCTGTCCGAGCTCTTCGCAAATAAGGAGGGGATTTCTACGATCGGGGTATTATGGACTTGCCGTCTAGATGGAAACAGATTGCTGAACGAAACGTCGCATATTTGAACTAAATCCGATTACTGTAACGCTTTTTGTAAAGCATTGAATAAAGAGCAAATACGTGGAAGGGAGATATTTGTCAATCTTATATAATGGTAACTCTCTGTTTCTTCCCATAGGTATTCCGTAGAACTCCATATATTGACTTTATGCCTGATACTTCTACTTGGAAATACTGGCTGAGTTTGGTAGATGGATAGGGAAAGATGTCAAGATGATTAGAGTTTACTCCTTCCCCTACCCCGCAGTCCATTTTGGACCCATTGGTCTAGATAGAGGCAGTACCCGCCTCCCTTACTAAACCACTTCTCCATTCATGTCTAGAGAGTAACCAAACAGGAAAGTGACTATTGAAATCTAATCTTGGTAATGCGTATTCTTATATATGCAGGTGTAGCTGGTTCAGTGTGGCGCCTGCTCTTCTGTTTTTTTTTTTGTTACATTAGAAAAGATTTCGATGTTTATGTTGCGTGAATTGTTTAATTACAGTCTTGTCAATAGAAACGGGATGACATTCATATAGAAGAGAGCAGAGCTCTTTTTAATGAGAAATTCGATGTATTTCTTCAGCAACATACTGATTTAATTATCCTTAAATAACTTTCCTGCGTTTAAAAGTAACTTTTACCATACTACATCTCAATGCCTTCTTCAGTCTAAATGGAATGACTTTTACCGATAGCGTAAAGAAGACCATATTTTAACATTCGTAATAAAGGGTGATTTTTTAAGAGCTTGATAACTTTTTAAAAAAAAAAAACGCATAAAATTTGCAAAATCTCATCGGTTCTTAATTTGAAACGTTAGATTGGTTCATGACATTTACTTTTTGAAGATAATTTCATTTAAATGTTGACCGCGGCTGCGCCTTAGGTGGTCCATTCGGAAAGTCCAATTTTGGGCAACTTTTTCGAGCATTTCGGCCGGAATAGCCCGAATTTCTTCGGAAATGTTGTCTTCCAAAGCTGGAATAGTTGCTGGCTTATTTCTGTAGACTTTAGACTTGACGTAGCCCCACAAAAAATAGTCTAAAGGCGTTAAATCGCATGATCTTGGTGGCCAACTTACGGGTCCATTTCTTGAGATGAATTGTTGTCCGAAGTTTTCCCTCAAAATGGCCATAGAATCGCGAGCTGTGTGGCATGTAGCGCCATCTTGTTGAAACCACATGTCAACCCAGTTCTTCCATTTTTTGGCAACAAAAAGGTTAGCATCGAACGATAGCGATCGCCATTCACCGTAACGTTGCGTCCAACAGCATCTTTGAAAAAATACGGTCCAATGATTCCACCAGCGTACAAACCACACCAAACAGTGCATTTTTCGGGATGCATGGGCAGTTCTTGAACGGCTTCTGGTTGCTCTTCACCCCAAATGCGGCAATTTTGCTTATTTACGTAGCCATTCAACCAGAAATGAGCCTCATCGCTGAACAAAATTTGTCGATAAAAAACATTTCGAACCGAACACTGATTTTGGTAATAAAATTCAATGATTTGCAAGCGTTGCTCGTTAGTAAGTCTATTAATGATGAAATGTCAAAGCATACTGAGCATCTTTCTCTTTGACACCATGTCTGAAATCCCACGTGATCTGTCAAATACTAATGCATGAAAATCCTAACCTCAAAAAAATCACCCGTTATTAATGCTTCGGTGCAACAAAAGTTAGAGTTATTTTTCTTCAATCAAAAAATTAACATTGGTTTGAAAATAGCTTTTTGGCAACACAAAATTAAAAATACGCGTGCCTTACTAACAAGTTTTATATAAATTAAGATCGGCAATTATTTTTACATTTTTATAAAGTACGAGTCTATAATCACAGTTATGGAAAAAAGCCACGATGAAAAAATTAATTCAAAGACTTACAAAGGAGCTGAAAGAAAGATATTCGATGCATTTTCCTTAAGCCGGTTTAGCCTCTAGACTGCCCTAACCGCCTAAGTGATACAATTTTACAGTCAGCATAACAAAGATACATTATTTTGAACTTACGTTCTTATGCAAATTGGTTAGTAGTAATTTTTTTTTCCTGTGAAGCATTTAAAACGTACATCAAGAGAAATGTTTTATTTCAAATTGACTATATCGCCTGCAGTAATGTAATATTATAAATATTTTTATAGATGTATATGACTATCACTTACCTATTTCACGCATGTGACAATGTGTGAAATATTTGTTTGCAGTTTACTTTATGTAAATCTATTGAACTCTTGTACAATTTTTCGCACCTACCTTCAAGCAATGGTTAGAATACTGGCACACCGCGGCGTATACGTAACATCGAACTGACAAATGACAATTGCAGATGTGCATATGTACTTATGTATGTGTGGGCTGTTGTGAAAAACCCTGTCGATCTTCGCGAGACTGATTTCAGGAAATACATAAATAAGTGGCCGAGTGATGTTGGCGAAGTTTTGCCGATAACGGAATCTCGGTGGCTGAAGGTTGATTGCACCGTGATTTACTTCTGGTTGCTCTGTTGTTATTGTATGATTTGTTGGACTTTTGTGCTTTTATTGTTCACTGAATTGCTTGATTGTCTGGCATGACTACGCACGAACGAAGCAGAAGCACATCAAACTCATACAAACAATATTTCACAACTGCCAACCACAGCGTTCGGCAGCTCAACATTTTGAGTGCGCGTTCTCCCTTTGATTTGATTGATTTGTGCAGAAATTGAATAGAAAGTCAAAAACAGCATAAGCAAAAAAGGAGGAGATGGGAAAAACATGTATTGATGGATTCGCAAATGCACAAGAAAGCGGATAAATAAAACGAATCAAAAGGAGTTGAGCGCAAATTTCTAAACGCGTAGCACTTTTCAAGCGGCAAGGCACGAAGCGATAAATGCCGATGGGCAGATTATAGGCAGGCAGGAAGTATTGTAATAAAAACTTGAGTTCCCTTACAGGACACCCACACGTGTACACACCAAAGTAATGCTGACGCGTTAGGGCAGCGTGTGGGGAACGCGGAAGGTGTTAAATTGAGTGGTAAGCGGCAGGGTGCACCTTTTTTCCATAGCGCCATGGGCGACTTCATGCAGAACTCATATGTAGGAAAACAGCACGCTGCGTTACTTTGATTGTTGTTATGCTGGTGTTTTTGTAACACACGATATGCAAACATAACTGAGAATATTGGTTGTTTTCATGTATGCGTGTGCATGAAATATGATATATGAGCATATATTCTGCCTGTATTGATGCATGCGTATGAACCAGTGATAATGAGATTTTTGCCTGTCTACTAAATCATAGTAAAATTGCCTGGTATAACTGGCAGCTAAGGCGCAGTTACTGGATATTTCGTTAACTGTTTTCAAAAAATATGTAGCAAGAGACATTTATGGTGCGATATGCACATACTTTGCTACTGATAGTGGCAACATGTGTGGCAAAAATTACCTCAATCTAATACGAGCAAATAGACACAAGGAAACATAAACATTAGGGTGACCTTTTTGCATGAAATTTGGTCTTTGTAGGTGTTACTAAAATATTGGCTGCCAGACCTGAAGCGTTCAGAAGTAAAGTGATCAAAGGATACTTATGTGCTTATTAAAATTGCTTAAATTATGTGGATATCAAAATAAGAAAAAATGTCGACTTCGGTTACTCCGAACACTGGTGCATACACACTTCACTGGTGAATATTTTATAGCTTAAAAAGGTGCAAACAGATATTCAGTTTAACTCTGAGCGATCAATTTGCATGGTAGCTATAAGCTATAATTGTCTGATCTGCAGATTTTGTTCGAAGATTGTAGCGCTGTCTTGGCTTACAATCTGTATCAAATTACGTGAAGACACCATGTTAAATAAAAAAAGTTTTACATAGAATAGAAGAGAACTAAATTGAGAATTGTACCTCAAAAAGACCTTGCTGAGGTAATTTAATTTTGATATATGGTTTCAATCCTAATCTACAAACTGCTATGCAATCTCGAATAAGGTATTCGGTCCTTGTCCTTAAACCGGCAGTTTGCATGAGAGACTAAGTCTTTGTTAGGCAGATGCTTCTGGAGCTTGCAGCACTTAGTGCATAATGCGACTAGAGACGGTCATTTTTTATGAGGAGGCTCATCTTATTTTTAAAACTTCTTAGGTTGTAACCCTCATTAGAAGCTTTTCCTAGTGCATACCTCTTGCTTGATGCCAACTCTCCACAGACTCCATTCGGAGCAGCTCCTTTATAGTTTGGAATCCATCACAATACAGGGTTCTGGTCCCACCGTCCTAGAAGCCGCAGCAGAGCGGACGAGTTCGTGAGCCGATTACCCTTTTATGATGTGGCACCCAGATAAGCTGTGGACGATTGCAAACGTATAGGTTGTTCAGTCATTCTATGTACCCATGCACCAAAAACGTTTTGATCTCATAAGTTGAAATCGTTTTTGGTGCAAATACGTTGATTGTGATAGTTCCGTTGGAGATTAATTACTACACATTGACTTAAAGCAAAGACTCCTGGATGAAATATACACGAAAAACAGGACATAGTTATGGAAACTTTGGTGAGCGGTCCTGCAATGCCTGCACTAATGTCTTTTGAGGGCATCCAGCCGTCAGTGTACAACTAAATTTTGCCGCCCCTCAGTAGTAGGTCAATAGTATCATTCCATTATTGCAGCTTTTTGTAACACCGTCCCTTGGAAGAAGGGTCTGTGAAGATATCATGTTAAATAAACAAGTTTTATATACCAGATTTAAGATTGATGGGTCAGTTTGTATAGCAGCCATATCCTGGATATCGGCAGTTCAGACAAATAAGCAGCTCCTTTTCAAGAAAAAAAATCCAAATTGCGCTTTTAGTACCCCAGAGAGAGCTTTTCTATATTTCGCTTAACGTAAATGGTATATGTATGTTCAATATTTGTGATATTTTATTGACTTGAAGTGGTTAGTTCTCTTAGACTATACTGTTGTCTAGCGCTTAAAGTGCGACCTTGGTCTATTATACCCAATATAACAGCTTCCGTTCCTGTGCTAGATCTAGATATAGGTTAGTCAGTCAAATATCTCAACAAATATAAATGGTTTGATGGATGGATGGATTTTCGAAAAAATATTTTCGTTAACATATGGTACTTAATGACAGTATATATCTCTAGAATACCCACAGTTTATTTAAAACTTAAAACGGTTTCAAACAAATTTTTGAATATCCGGAGAATGTTCATACGAATGAAGAAAGAAACAATGACAGTCAAACATACCACAAAATCTTCGGAATTTAGAACCACCCTGACATGCGTATTTACACATTTTATCCTAAAAAAGGATACATTTTCCGGTTTGGTGCCAATTGAGATTTATTGGCTCAATTCTTATGCGAATTTTGCAATAATATTTGCTTGGGAATCCAAATATGTATCTATGCGAGACATAAAGTGAACTGTTTTCATTGTATATGTGCGTGTGCCTTTCTTTTGCGACCGGTGTGTCTCTACTAACAAATATAACTTAGTTTTTGAATATTTGTTACTAAAATAATATCGCATAGGGTAATTCCTTTATAAATGTGGCTTGGCTGACAGAAAGATTATATGTGAAATTTACCCACATCTAATTGACATTTCATTTTGATATAGCTCAGTTCAGGCAATGAAAATGTATTAGCATGTTTTACTCAGTTATGGAAAGATCAATGTTTCTATACCAAAAAACAAAAGTTTAGTCATGGAAAACCAGAACTTTAAATGTTTTCCTACTCAACACCATTTTAACAGAATATGAAGACATATAGTATATACTAGTATATGGCTTGGGAGAGTCGGTGATGACTACCATAGAAGAAGGCATTATCATTATATAGTAATTTTCGCTACTAATATCATTCACCTATGCTCAGTGATTTATCCAAATATAGCTCACCCATCCTTTTTACGCTATAAATCCAATGGTATACACCTAAACGAAAAAATTTTTGGGACCAAACTCCCGTATTCTTAGAACGGTGAGTATTTGAGTGACATCGACAGAACTGGATCTTGTGAAGATAACATAGCTATTTTTATGGTGAGGTAACTACTGTAAGTGCCTTCGAATGATCCCTATCTTATTACGAGATACGAGGATGTTTCAAGACGTGAATTGGTTTTTTATAAAGGAATTTAATAGTCTTAATAAGTGAATAGTTTTTTTGTTGCTACTGTTTTTCTTAAGGGTTGAAGATGTATGAAGCAATAGCTCTAGTTAATTCATGGGAGTTGCTGTGTTTTGGATTTATGGGCAAATTTCTGTGTAATTGTTTTGATGTTTTCAGTGGCGTATGTGTAGGCGGTTATAACATAAGGGCTGAAATATATTTTTATACCGATTTTTATTGATTTTCAGATAAGATACCTTGAATTACTATGAAAAAGAGAAAATGTATATTTTTTTATCGAAAGATATTGTTAAACAAATGTTCTCAATATACAAGCGAATCTGGTGGTTTGTTTTACAGATATGCATATTACCAGAATCTTTCTCAAAATCATTTAATTTTATTATCGAAATTAAATTTTTTTACATAGTAAATACTTTAAATTTCCTTAAAATTTCGCTTTTTATTAATAACAAAATATTTTTTAAAGTAACTCTAGTTATAAAGTGCACTAGCGATAAAGAACCCCTATTCGTCTGTGTGTATGCTTTCAAGTAAATACAATAAGAACCATTTAAAATTGTTTATGTACAACATTCAACAACTAGTTGAAAGAATGAACAGTTCGCTGCTTACTAGGATGTCTGGGTGGCCTCTCATACATAAATAATTTCATAAATCAGCACAATTTGCATACAAGCATACACACGTATACTATATATTGTATATGTATATGCAATGCTAATACTTTCAACAACTCCATGAAGTAATGCCCTCATTAGTCAGTTTTGTAGCGGTTGTTGATGCTGCTAGGTGGAGCATTTAACTTAAAGTACTCTGCTTATTTGGTCGTAAATACTTACCGGTCCAACGGGTACTGATTTAACCATTCACTCTCTCTCGCCTTTCTTACTACGTTCGTTGCTCTTATATACTCACCTAAATGCTAGGGATAAAGTCTTGCATCGCAGTATGTTGAAGGGAACACATTTTCATTTTAAATTACCTCAACTTAACTTAAATCGTTTAGTTCCGTCAAAAGGCCAAGCTTGCAGCATAGACTTTACTAATGAGTATGTGGTATGTCTGGGTTAGTTTTTGCTTAGTTAGTTGTGTTTCCATAGTGCTTTGTTTAATGAAAATATGTTGTGATATTATAATTTAACAACTCATTTACTTTACTCATTGCTCATAAGCGTACCTGAGAAGTAACAGTCGTATAATTTGTCAACTGTAGACATTGGTGTTAGTGACTGACTATTTATTTGATAATAAATTTATACGCAACATGTTCCAAAATGAAATTAAAGATATTTATCAGTCCACGAATGTTTTGGAAACTTTACCTTGCAAAATTATACCAAAATTCTGGCTTATTTATATCAGGGCTTAGAGTCGCAATGAAAAATAAAGCGCAACACATAGTGACTTCCAACATTATTATTTCTTCAAATTCGAATTGAAACTATTGTGACTCAATTTGAAAAATTTCTTTGGAGAATGCATTGACTTAGACCGTAACCCTTGCCAAATTTCTGGAAAATATCTTGTCAAATGAAAAAGTTTATCATAAGGGTACCATATGGATTTTAACAATAATCTCAATATTTTGTTGGGGACTTCATCATTGACTTAGAAAATAACTAATGCCAAATTTCCTGAAGATATCTCGTAAAATAAAAACGCTTTCCATACAAGCATTTTACTCCGATTGTTCAGCTTGTATGGCAACTATATTAGAGCAAAAAATAGTAAGACTTTTTAATTAAAATTTCGCTCGATAAAGCGTCACATTAACGTCTGTGGAACAATGCTTTCCGACCACCAGGATATCATAAAACATATTATTACTGGCGATGAGTCTTCGATCTATGGTTACAATCCGAAAACAGACGATCAATCGACCGAATATCGTATTAACGGAGAGTCAAACTGAAAGAGCTTTTCGTAAAAAGTCGTCGGAATTATGGGCCGAAAGCTCTTATCCTTTGACTCACGATAATGCACCTTGATATACTGCATAGGTTCCAACTGAACATTTTATACTCTTGTAACTTTCAAGAATCAAAGGCAGGGAAATAATTTAAGGTGTAAAATAGAGTAAAGTCAGCCGAATGTTCGAAAATACTGATAATAGTTATATAGATCAAAAATCAACTATAGGCACCGGGATCTAAATATTCGGTACCTAGGGGCTTTAACAGTTTTTGCTGGATTTTTGGTCACAAGGTGGCGTACACTAAAGGCATTATTCGTTCAAACTTTTATCCCGCTATATGAATTCCTTATTGATTTATGTAGCGGAAACTGAATGAATCAAGTGGAATTTAAAATTGTGCTATATGGAAAGTAGGCGTGGTTGTAGTCTGATTTCGCCCGTTAACAAAAGAATGTAAGGAGAATGCCACCAAAGTGTTTGTCGAAATCGGTTGGTCGCGTCCCGAGATATAGGATTTCACCAAAAAGTGGGAGGCGCCACGCCCGTCGTCCAATTTTCACACTGGTTCCTATTAAGCTCTCTCGTACTATCGCGGTTGTAAAATTTAATGTCTGTGGCGTATTTAGTTATTAATTTATTGCGCTTTTAGTAGTTTTGAACAGTACCGTTATATGGAGAGTAAGCGGGGTTTTCATCCATTTTCTCGCTACAGGTATGAGTTGCTCTTGCTGCTTATCCTCTGTACCGACAGCTTTATATCTTAATTACGAGCTTAGTTATGGGATTTTCTATGTTTTCGGTTAAAGGCGATTTGTGGGCGTGGCAGTAGTCCGATTACGCCCATCTGCCAACTCGATTTTTTTTTGTACTAAGGAACTTTTTACTTAAGTTACAGCTTTCATGGACGGACGGACAGACAGACATTCAACCGGCTTTCAACTTTTCTCGTCATTCTGATCATCTATTCTATATATACAGTAGCGGCTAATGAAATCCGGGCAAGCCGTCGGTTTGTATTTTCCGCACGATTGTAACCGACAAGTGTAATTTTCTGCCAAAAAGCTTATTCTTTCACATAAATTTTGGTTCTATATAACAACTTATAGTTTTTTTCAATATTTTAAAAGTTTATTTCGTGCTCGTGCATCACTACAGCTTAAATATACCAAATTAAAAGAAAAAAACATGTCCGAATTGTAAAAAAGTTATATTTCGATTTTGCAAAAAGAAAGATAGAGTTGGCTTCGCAAGTTTTCCAACGGAGAATTTCTGAAAAATTTCGATAAAACCAGGTCTCTTAAGAGAAAACTGGCTCTGAAGCAATGAAGAAGACAAGTTCTTGGAAAGATCGGATGATAGAACGCATCAGCTTGAGGGATCTCTTCAAAACTGTTGAGAACATTAAAGTGGAGATATTTGAAGATGTCGCTGATGTTGATAGAAATCAAGATATCTTGATGAAACCACGCTAACAAAACGCCATTATGCAAAAACTTACAAAGGAGGGGCATCTGTGACATAAAAATGTTTAAGAAGTAGGCGAGACCTAAATCTCCTATATGTTAAATGTTAAATAGCCAAATTCGCTCAAGATAATTCTTATAAAAACTCTTATCAACAATGTGAAAAAAGATACATAAAATTGTATCACCGATATAACAAGAGAGGAGCAAAAATAGGCGAAAACAGGCTACACCACGCTTCTTTCCCATATAACACAATTTAAAAGAAAATTTGTTTTAAGTGTCAGTAAAAAAATGTTTAAAACTTTTACCAAAACGTTTCAATTGATAAAACAAATTTATGGCGATGATTGCCTATCCCGTTGTAGAGTGCACGAGTGGTTTCAACGTTTTCAAATTGGTCGTGAGGACATAAATGACAATCAACATGTGGGCCAATCAAAATCCGTGATCAACGGTGATTCCATCGAAACTGTGCTTGAAATCCTCAAAAATCATCAGAAATTAATGGCAATAGAATTGAATATCTTCAAAACCTCGATTTATCGCATTTTGACCGAACATATGGGCTTACGAAAGGTGTGTGCACGTTTTGTTCAGCAAAAATTGACTGACGGCTAAAAACTGCTCAGAATCCAACATTCGAAGGACACGTTGCGACCGATTATTTGACCAAAAATTACATTTTAGCTATTAACCACTCCCCGTATTCACCTGATATGGCACCGTGCGACTTTCTCCTTTTCGGAAAAATGCATTTACCTATGAAAGGAAAGCGTTTTGCCATTCAAAAGGCTTACGCCGGCATACTGGTGGTCATACCGGCCAACGAACTAAAACGTTCGACATGCTTTATAACATGCTTTTTTCGACATGCTTTATAACTGAAATGCAGAGACATTTATTTTCAAATGATAGCCCATCTCTGTGTCAAGAGTAGGCTGAACTGGGTCAAAACTCCCTTCAGCTCCCATATGCGTACTACAAAATTTTTCGAATTTTCGTTTCACTTTATGTATCATATATCGGTCAATATTTGAGTTATTTCATTGAAAATTGCAGAGCGTGTTTTGCTCAAAGCAGTGTATCTTTGTGCCTAAGATTAATAAAACTGGTCAAAACCTAGCTAGCCCTCACATAACAAACATATTTCATCCGGGTGACTACCATATGATAGGTGATAGTTTGTGAGGTACCTTGGTGCATCTCAGGGAACATTTTATTAGTATGTGTCATGTTAGAAGTGCAAGTATTTAGAGTTATCTTCCCACCAAGTCACCAAATAACAAAACTTGCTTCACTAAACGATTCAAATGTTTTATTTTATTTTATGTTATTTAATCTATCTGTTATTGGATAACAACAGCTGTTTACCATGATTGTTTTCAAAAATTATCCGTTGTGGTCTGTCAACGTCCAACTTATTCTCCTCTTCAGGATCCGATGAGGTGTTTCTTGTTGTCACCGCTTCAGGCTTCAAGATTTTACAATCTGGAAAGAAATTTAGCATCGCCGAGACTGAGACTAGTTTTGAAACAAAAGGAGATACTCGTAATACAAAAATCATACTCATAATATGGTCTAGTCCAGATAAATATCTGGTGCAAATTGCAGTGCCACCATTCTTTATTCTCCTATGTAGCAAGAACATGTCAGCGTAGAATCATTGTTTTTAACTACGCCGAGCATGATATCAATGCCAACGTATCCTTAGCTGTCCCATTTAATCAGTCACATTCTAACTAAAGCTCATTTATTATAGTTGAGTTACCGAAAATTGCAAATAAAGCGAAAATCGCGAGAGTAAAATAAAATTTTTTGGTGTCACCACGAAAATGCTTCATTTCTTCATACGCACGCATACATACAAAGGCAGCTACATGCATATACATATATGTATGTGTATATGTATAAAAACCAATTGTAGTTGAGGTGGGCGTGTAGCTGGCAGAATGCAGCATGTGATGAGTATAACTGAAGCAGTATGTGTGTGCGTGTGTGTGTGTGTAAAGCGTGACGAGCGCACCGTGACGTATTGCGGCTGGCAGTCGACATGGCATTTCGCCGCGTGTGGCAACACACACAACCACACAAGCTGTCACACAGCCATGCACCGAAGAATGCTTGTGTGCACACAACTACATGTAAATGCACATAAATTCGCAGGTGCATCGTTAAGTTGACATACATACGGATGAGCTAACATGCATATATATACATACATACATACAAACACTTGCAAACTGGTATGCTGTCATGAAAATGTTTAAGCATTAAACACATGAGATATGTAATATATATGTGCGTTCTATATAACACATACATATATGCATGAATTGAGTGATATACATGGCGCAGTAAATTTTTACAAATCCAGGAATGCATTCAAACACACTCACACATCCAAAGGACCCTTAAACAATTAATTGCTTTAAAACAATTGTGAAAATGCGCAGCTTTCAGCGTGTAATTGCAGGAAAGAGCGAAAAGGCCGAAAAGGTGAAGCATGCTACAAACACACTAAATGGCATGCGCTCACATACATACATACATATATACAAATGCGATAAATGGCAAGGGCATATGTACAGACACATGTGTGCGTGTGTCTGATATGAAAGAAGGCATGTCGTAATTTGAAAGGACAATAACAGATGATGCAATTTACAATGTTAAATCAAATTGAAGTCAGTCAGCAAATGCCATGTGACTTACAACAACATTATGCAAAGGATTCAACACGGAAATTAAAAAAGAAAAAAATAAAACGAAATGCAACTACTTGCAAATTAATTTGCGCGTTTTTGTAAGCGTTTCACATAAAAATTTAAGACTAACCATCTGTAAAGCTTGTTATTACAGAAAACGGTGCGCACAGCTTTGCTGCTGCAGACGTTGCCAATACAGATTTACGCATTTCACAGGAAATGCTGTTGTCAATGTCTGCGATTTAATATGTCACTATGGAGATAAAACAAGGTTCATCACTGACAACAGTTAGCGCAGCAACGCTGCGAAGTGTGTAAAATGAAAGTGTCTCAAAGTTTTATTGGCGAAAAAATATGTTGTGTAGTAAAATTTATTAATTGTTTTAACACATAAAAAGTAGAAGCTAACGTGGTATTAAGAAATATTAAGGAAATAAGAAATAGCTGAGTTCGCGGGTTATTTCAAATGCTTGCATTTTGAAAGAGAAGTTTGTAGTTGTTGGCAAAGCTTGTTATATTGCAGGGAATCGAGTAAAGCGAGATCCACAATCTGCGCCAACTACCGCGGGATAAGTATGCCTAATCGCATATAAGGTTCTATCCAGCGTAATGTGTGAACGAATAAAGCCCACCGTCACCCTGGCGTGGCTTTAGACCTGAAAAATCATCAACCGACCAAGGAAAGAAAGAGAATCGACACGCACCACCTCCTCGTCGATCTTAAACCTGTTTTAGACAGGACCAAAAGGAGCTGCCTTCATGCCGCGTTACAGCTGCTGCCGTACGCCGATGATATTTATTTCAATGACCTCAACAACCGTGCCGTTAGTTTTCCTTTCTCCAGAATGGATAAGAAAGCAAAGTAAATGGGTCTGGTAGTGAACGAGGGCAAGACGAAATATCATCTGTCATCAAACAAACAGTCGTCGCACTCGCGACTTGGCTCCCACGTCACTTACAGTCATAACTTCGACGTCGTAGATAATTTAATCTATCTTGAAACCAATATTAACAGCAATAACAATGTTACCATCGAAATCTAACGCAGAATAACTCTTGCCAACAGGTGATACTTCGACAACACTACTACGAACACACTCCAGCTCGAAAGTATTCGACGCAGTTCCCGCCAGGGAAGCAAATGAAGAGGAAAACCTCCACTCCGTTGAAAAAAACCAGGTGGAGAAGGACCTGTCTTCGCCTGGAGTCTCCAAGTTGCGTATGAGATGTCTAGGCCAGTAAAGAAGAAGCAGAAAGCGAGTATTCATTATTTTCCAAAATTTTGAATCGGAGAGGGACAGAACTTCTTATATCCGCTTTATCCGGATTGCCTTAAAATTAAGACATCAGGTTCGCAGCTCTTTCGGTCTTCAGATCTGTTTGTATGTAGACCTACCCTTGAAAAAACTCGGATAGAAAGTTATTTGCTGCAACGGTACTTGATATACAAAGTTGTTCTAACAATAACAGGAAATAAAATAGAAGACTCTCCCGCCCGCCAATTTTTGTTTTTTTTTTTCAAAACCCTGTTTTTTCGAACATACCTCGTATAAAAGTCTGAGGTCTAAAACGGCCATCGTGAAGAGCCCTCTGTGAAGACGTAAAGAGATGTTTAGAATTTTCTTATTTAAAGCGTATTCCCACAAAAAATCCTCCCCTTTCGAATACTTAAAAAACGAGGCTGTTGACTGGACGTGAACACTAGACTCAATGTTGGACGCCCAATTTGTCGAAAACAATGTACGGAAAGGAGAGATTCGAGAAGGCTTTATAGTCTTTTCAGATCTTCAGGACTAGTGCCGTGTCACACGGGGGCTGACCTCAATTCAACCATTCAAGTCCCCAGGGTTTAGCGCAATCAGATCAGCAGAGCTTCTGCTGATGATAAAGGTGTCGTACTACTGATGGCTTGGAGACAGCTTAGAATGAAATTTATCCCGAAGGCCGTTAAAAACCCTCACGTCATTGACAAGAAGTTAAGGCCTATCTGTCTCTCTCAATTTGTATTTAAAACGTTGAAAAGGCTCATGGATGAGTCCCAGGAATTATAATTATCCCGAATTGTTATAATCCCGATATCGAGCGAACTTTCAAGGCGGTCCAAAGACTGAGGCTACTTTTAGAAGTCTTGATAAATTTGTACTTCGAGTCGTCCTTCTGGGAGGTAAGCAATCACTCCTGTAGCAGAGTGGTAATACTGACTTTGAGCTCGTGGACATCGCTGTTGTTGTTGTTGGATGTTAATTATACATCAAGATATTTCTTTATCCGACTTGTATGGTACATGGTCACAGCAAAATCACCAGATATTGCAAACCGATAAACTTGGTGCGCTAGTTATTATTTAATTTCATCAGATTAGGAACGAGTCCAGTTGCTCTCTAGAGTTGGAACTAGGAAACTTGCTGCGAGATCATCTGACCTGAAGGGAAACGAAATAGGTCTTCGGAACTAGTCGACCTCAGTAAGATTCAGCTCACAGCAATTGTAGATATACTGACTGGACAGTGTTCAATAGACTCACATGGGGAAAGGATAAATATCTTCTTGTAAAACCAAGTATAGTGCCTGGTATTGATAAGTAATAGCCACCTCAACAAACTAGTAGAAAACTGATTTTACGATCTATGTAGGTATGGATATCACAAAGAACTATAATTTATAGCTGTCCAAACGGAATTCGACCTTTCCTTGGCAGATCAGACCAACGATCTTAAAGTAACTTGTAAAACACACACACGTGTAACAGTACTTTTTTACAATGGAAATCAAATATTGTGCAATGAAAAAGTTCTTATTTTTGGAAGGTGTAGCACCAAAAGAAATTCACGAACAAATGTTAAAAGTATATAATGATTGTTTACCTACAATTAGAACAGTAGAGGGATGGGTTGCTGAATCTAAACGTGGTCGTACAAGCCTTGAAGACGATCCACTTGAAAGACGTCCAAAAAGCGTATCAACATCAAAAATCATAGCCAACATATAGCATATGGTTTTGGAAGATAGTCGATTGACTGAGAGAGATTTATTAGAGGCTCTACGCATTTCATTAGGCAGTACGAGCCGTATTCTAAGCGAAATTTTGGATTTTAGAAAGCTTTGTGCACAATGGGTGCCGCAGTCGCTAACAATGGAACAAAAACACATTCGAATGTGACTTTCTCAGCAACATTTTGGGTATTTTTAATAGAATAAAGTGGATTTTGTGCGGCGATTCATCACTTGGGTCTATCACCATGATCCTGAATCAAAACAAGCAGCTTAAGAGTGGTGTGAAACTGGTTGTTCGGTTTCGAAACGAGTACTTGTCCGGAAATCGGCCAATAAGGTTATGGCATCAGTTTTTTTGGGGTGCGAGCGGAATTTTGTTTGTAGTTTACTTACAAACTGGTAAAACAATTAATTCTGAATATTATTGCAACCTTATGGACCAGTTGAAGGAAAAAATTCGTGAAAAAAGACCCGGTGTGCAGAAGAAAAAAAACTCTTTTCATCAAGACATTACACCGTGTCACAAGAGCATTTTAACAATGGCTATAATCCATGAATTAAAGTTCGAATTGTTAGAGAATCCAGAGTATTCACCAGATTTGGCTCCCAGCGACTTCTATTTGTTCCAGAAATCAAAAAATGTAAGAGGACATAACGGCTGTTGAAGCGTATTTTGCAGATCTTCCGGATTCTCACTTCAGAGATGGGATCCACAAAGTGGAGGATCGTTGGCTGAATAATAAAGTGTATTTTGAATCATAAAATTGTATATTTCTTATGAGACGACAAAACTAATTGAACACCCTGGTATATGTAAAAATTCTAGTCTTTTTGGAGGACCGGGAATAAATCGCTGATGAATGAGCAAATCCAAAGTGAAAACGATGCTCATTGTTTTTTTTTTTTTGACATGAAAGGCATCGTTCACTTTGAATTTGTTCCTCCCGGACAAACTGTCAACACCAAGTTTTACGTGGAAGTCCTCAATAGAATCAAACGAATGGGCATTCGGGTCCGACAAGATATCGCAGCTGACTGGAAGTTGCACCACGACAACGCCCCGGCTCACACCGCGTTTTTTTTAACAGCTACCTAATCAAGGCCGGCATCCCAACGTTTCCGTAGCCGCCCATCAGACCATATGTGACCCTTCCCCGGCTTTCTTTTTGTTTCCTTGCCTGAAAAGACCGATGAAGGATCCCCTTTCAATAGCATGCACCTCGGCATTCGAGGCTATTCCAGATAATGCCTTCCGTAACGTCTTCAATGCTTGGAAATATTTTGAAAGTTCTCGAAAAATTGTAACGATTGGTTCAATAAATTTTTTAAAATTTACTCAGTCCTATTACTTTCTGGACAAACCCTGTAAGCTCATAACGGAAAAATCTGATTACATGTCTTTATTCAAAAATCAACGCCGTGAAACATCTACGGAATGTTCGGCTCTATTCCTCAAGATTCGATGGAATGTGTTACTCCGTCTATTAAAATGTTTTGGTATATATTTTAATATTCACCTACGGATAAAATATTCACGATGAGTGAGTATGTGTATTTGCCTCCGATTGGAGCACGCCTGTTAGTGTAAATGTGCGAAAAAATTCCAAACGAAGGCTAAAGCTTAAAAATTCATACCATTCATCACCATCTACCGAAAAACTAAAAATGATGTCAAAGGAAAACAATAGGCATTGAATGCGTGCGCTACAAATTTATGAGGCATTCTGTGGCAAACAATGCCGCACATATTTTGTATTACAAGCGACTACGGGCTTATAGTACAAAGGGGCATATGGGGTAGGGCAAATGGCTTTGTCTGCCAGCCAACCAACCAGGCCGACGGCTAACCAATACCAGGCGGTTGGCATAAAACATGCTTTTGTTAAATGAAAGCGAGGGTTTCGGACACGTGAGTGTTTTGAAGATTTTCTATACATATGCATATCTATAAGCATACGAGTATATGGTGCTGTCGTGAATTGGTTGCTGCAACTGTGATCGCTGCAGTAACGCTGACTGAATGGTATGTGTATTGCAGATGACAGCTGCAGCCTGCAGCAACGAGTCTAGAAGAGCTACTAAAAATTCAGTACCGAAATGTTTGAATGGTGAGTTCAGTGGGTTGAGTGCGCTTGGAAGGTCATATGTGTAAATCAGTTTGTGTGTGTATGTATATACATACATTAATATGCAAGAGTATGTAGTTGCCATAACGCCTTATAGTTTAGGAATTAAAACTATGCGAGTGGCATCTGCAATGACAGCAAAAAGTTAGCAGAAAAAATAGAACTAAAAATTAAATAATAAAATAGAAAGAATAGAGTAGACAGCCGCAAAGATTCAGCAGAGCATGTGGAAATTCCTACGTTTTATTTTACATATGTATATGTATTATGGTAAATAAACCCTATGTAGGTATAGAGAAGACTAGGAAAAGAAGGGAGCCGGAGCAAGATTATTTAATAATTTATACGAAATCGAAGATTTGGAATTCAGAATTAGATCCAATCTTCCTTAGAAGGTCTGTTTAATATAAATCTATAGCCGAATGACTGAAATTCTCTAAATCTAAAAGAAATCATTTTAATATAATAAGAAGCATTGAACGGGGTATATCTCTTATAACGATACTCAAATTCTTCTTTTCTTATTCTTTTAATTAGTTTAATGACTCAATCTCACTGTTTCAGTGACCTCTGTTGAACTCTGAGATTCAGACAATGTCGCTGGAAGCCAGATTCGGTGTATTTGGAGGTAATTTAAAGTCGTATTTATAATGTTGCTTAGTAGTTTTCATTGGTATACCGGCCCGATTATAGTGTTCTAAACCATTTTTATGAGTTTAAGGTAATTATCTGTATTGTCAAAGATTACTTTCCAGCGACCATCATTTTAAGCTCTCACAACGTATTACCCCCTATTCAATTTTTCATGGACCTCATTTATCGCTCGCCTAAAATGATTCTGTGAAACTTTTTAACTTTTTAATGATTACCTCTTAACAGCATCTTTTGGGCGTCAATTACATTCATCATCTTCGGTCATCATATGATCTCAATGGAACTAAGCGGACAGATGATTGGTAGCAGCGCCTAGTGCTCCATACCGGATAATACTCGGCACTCAAACTGCCTTATTCAACAAACCGATCACCCGACAGCATTGACGTAAATATAACGGGTGATTTTTTTGAGGTTAGGATTTTCATGCATTAGTATTTGACAGATCACGTGGGATTTCAGACATGGTGTCAAAGAGAAAGATGCTCAGTATGCTTTGACATTTCATCATGAATAGACTTACTAACGAGCAACGCTTGCAAATCATTGAATTTTATTACCAAAATCAGTGTTCGGTTCGAAATGTGTTTTATCGGCAAATTTTGTTCAGCGATGAGGCTCATTTCTGATTGAATGGCTACGTAAATAAGCAGAATTGCCGCATTTGGGGTGAAGAGCAACCAGAAGCCGTTCAAGAACTGCCCATGCATCCCGAAAAATGCACTGTACTTGGAATCATTTGGTTGTACGTACGGTGTGGCTGTCGTTCGATGATGTTGGACTGAACTGGTTATTTTTTAGTGATTTTGAGGGAAAACTTTTCATCTCAAGAAATGGACGTAAGTTTCAATGCGATTTAAAGCCTTTAGACTGGATCTGCTACAGAAATCGTCGTGATTTATTCTGCGATCGTTATCGATAGCTCAAATTAAAAAATCATCAAGCTCTTAAAAAATCACCCTATACAAGTGCTTTCAAAAAATAGGTATTACTACCAAATAATTCAATTCCTGTCTGTTGGTGGCATCCTACTAAGTTTCCCTCCTAAGTTCTCAATCTCCCTGTTACGTATGTAATTATTATTGTAGCAAATGCGTTCCTGGGTATGTTTCTTTTCCTATTTTTTTTTATTTTTTTTTCATGAGGTTCCTCGTTATATGTTTTTTTTCAAATTAACACTACGCTCACTTAAATTCATCTTTTGTGCCATCATAAAATCTAGAAAATGCGCATCACCCTAAAGCATTTTGTCTAAGTAATTTCTGCTTTCCTTGTTTTACTTTTGTTTTTATTTTCATTTTTATGGATGAGTAAATACCAAATTATTGCGAACGTCCGCAAAAACGCATTCGCTCACACTGCACTGAACACATGACCATAAAATAGAACACAAATGAAAACACCGAACCTGTGTGTGAGTATGCTCTCATACTTATAATTGTGTGTGTGTGTAAGCCACATATGCACAATGAAGCCGGTAGTGGCGGCTAATGAACGGATGAAAAAAGTTGACACTGGCCAGTATAGGATGCTTCCCAGCGCCCATATGTAGACATATGTACATATACATATATTCAAGCAAAAAAATATATATTTTCTCATATATGTATATATGATGCAAAGCGATCCCTCTGTTTTCATTCATTTTATACTTATTTTGAGCCTTGTGCATCCGCCCGTCGGTCAAAAAACTTTTTTACTAAATTAAATATATAAACATATATATGTAAATATGCTCGTCTGTTTGTCTGCGTACTCCGATTCATGGCTCAGCTGTCGTGTTATTTGTTTGTTAGTTTTCCTGAGGTTTTTATTTCATTATTTCTCGGTGACAAAGTCAAAGGAATTAAAACGATTCACCAGCATTTGCGGAATACGAGACATTGGAAAAACCGATGACAATGGTGAGGGTTTAGTCTGTGTATGATACAGTGAAATAAACTAGTTGCGAACTACTCTAGAACTGACATTAACCAGAAACCCAACTAGTGTATCGGCTGTCTGTTTTCCATGCTGGTAAGTGATATTTTTTGTAAAGACAATTCCACTGGAGAGCCTTAGCAAGCCGTAGTTAAGAAGGATGTCCGACTACCTGCAAAAAGTATTAGGAGCTTCTTAAACCAGATGAAATAATTACTAGGCAACGCTACCACCAATAACGCATCAAATTAAAGGGAGCCATTGCCAAAAATCACTCGAATTTGCTACTAAATACGACGAAATATGTTTCCATCACCACAATGCTCTACCTTATATTACAGGACCAGTTAAAAACAACTTGTAAAATCTCTGAAGGGAAGTTTTGCTTCACACACTTAATCTTCCAGACCTTAATATCATTCGTTCTGGTCCAAGGTTTAGACTAGAATAGTGTATCTACTGTTTTAGTTGATTTATTCTTGGCCGCCAAGCCGACGCCATTCTTTTCGGATAGAATTTTTAAACTACCAGAAAGATAAGAAAACGTTATGACTTCATACAGGAAAAACCTTTAATAATACTATTGTGAACACTTTTCTTAAATAAACGTTCCTATTTTGACCAACAAAACCCAAGAATATATACATATAGTATATGGACCTAATAGAAGATGGCGTACCCATTATTATAATCCACCATAAAATAAGTGAAATGGGACACTCAAAATTATTTCTAAAAAGTTTATAACCACCGCATCTAATTTTAGATGCTGACGTCTTTGTACCACCAAACCTGTAACATCCAGAAGGAAAAGTCGGGAGCCCCATACAAAATGTATATATGAATATATGATCAGTCTTACAAGAGTTAATTTAGGAATGCCCGTCTATCAGTATATACGAAAAATAGTCCCTCAGTTCTTGAAATATCGCTTTGCAATTTTGCACATGCGCTTTTCTTCCAAGGAAGCTGCTCATCTGTCGGCACCGCTGATATCGGACCACATATACAAATAAGTTCTAGTTTGAAAAACTTTTTTATTTAGAAGTATATTCACGAAATTTGGCGTAAAGTGACCCTAAGGAGAAAAAAATAGTTCCGCTGATCCGTAAACCATTGAGAGCATTCCTTAGATCACTAAAGCATAATATAATACGATTTTTTTGATTATTTTTTTAGGTTTTTATGAATGAGAATATGTGGAAATTTCAGAAATATCGATATACCTAAAGCAGTTTTTATCACTTTTAGTTAACTTAGATTCTTATGCAACTAAGAGCTATATTTCGGCAGAATTAGGTAACAAACCCGATGGTTGAAATATCGATTATTTTTGTTTTTTAAATTAACTGAAATGAGACCTTCATATAAACTGAAATCGAAATGCCCACCCACTCAAGTACCAAATATTCTTCTCTTAGTATCTCACTTTTTAGACCTACACAACCTCGTTGCACCCTTTTAATAGAAGCGATACTATATTTTATATAACACCATGCCTCTTACATATTTACAAACATAGGCACTTGGAATTGTATAAAATATGGTGGTTTCATATGTTTCTGGCTTAACGAAGGTCTTATGTGCGCCAAGCACTTATGTGCCCAGACAATGTGAAATTATTTAAAAGCAAGTATAAATTGAATGAGGAATCCTAGTGGACTCAAAACACGCAACTGTATGTGTACACGTATATACATATGCATATACCGTGTGAGAGTATGCATATATAGATCTGTATATGAGTGCAGCCAATTTTGGTTGCATCGCTTGACCCAATCAAAAGCTTTACAGTACTCATCGCCATGCTAGCAAAGCGTATCCTTTAGCATCCTTTTAAGCTATTGTCGGTTTTACCGTTGCCTATATACTTATTTACATACATATGTGCTTACGAGGTTGGGTGCATTGTGCGTGTATTAAGTTCGCACTTTCTTTTATTTTGTAAAATCTTCTTTGTTTGTTTCCACAAACAATAAATAATACGATCACAAAGGATGCGCTTGGTTTTGCGCCATAATGCCTACTTGGCCCAAAATGTTCTTTCTTCAGCGTTCATTGACCTTAAAAGCCGTTTTAATTGAAGGTCTACTGCAGAAAAGAATAATATTTAATACTTGATGCAAAAAATTCAGTTCATGGCAAACAACATTTTGTTATAGCAAGCAAAATATTTGAAATAGAATTCGAAATTTTATTTGTACTTGTTAAGTAGTATTTATTGATATCATTTTCATAGAACCGGTATGAATAGCGAAATATTTACGCTTGTTAGCCGGGTAGAGGAAGAGATATATAGTACAAGTATATCATATTTAAATTATGTACATTGAACTGAAAGACAAACGACTTTTTCTATTTCTCTTCCGCTGATAGCTTAATCTCTTTCCTTGTAAACTTCTGAAACCGACGAGTCACACTTATTCCGAAGCTTAATAAACACCCAATTACCAATAACTAATAACCTGAAAACTGTGGAACATACTTTTGTCAGAATGCTACTTAACTCCAAACATAAAATCTTGTTCTGATACTTATCTACAAATAATTTATACAAATTCTTTACAAATACTCTAGCCTACACAAGACTGACCCATGGAAAATGGTATTGGAAAATGGCGAAAATGTTGTCAATATGGCATCCGTTTTGTTTGTAGCACATTATTCAGCCATCGTTTCATTAACCCTTAATTATCCTCATATTCAAAATTTAAATTTCTTCCTGGCACGTAAGATTCAAATTTGCAAACAAAAAAGAGAGATCCTTTGGCGGATATATCCTATGCAGTTTTTTGCGATTCCATAGCCTCAGCTAGCAGTTTTACTCAACCCTCTGCTAACTCGAGATAGTAGACATTTTTCAAGTTATCATCCAAAGCACAAATTTTTTGGGCACCTGTTTCTGGGTCAGCTAAAACTGGCTTGAAACGACATTTAGTAGAGTCACCGCATTCAGGAGCTAAATGCGATATCACCGCCCGATTTATTTTCCAAATACAAGAATGAAGTCTAGGTTCAATATTGGTATTTTTAAGTTTTCTAAAAACCGCGGACATAGTCGTTTCCATATACGGCTAAGAAAAACCAACTTAATAAACGATTCCACTGTACTTTTCACTGTAAATTTTCTTTTAAATAGTGGCATCTTCGATCCTAAGGCTAAATATTAATTGGTTCGCCTCCTGTTGAAGTATCTGTAAGAGATAAAATTACCGGGTAGCATAATATCTTGGTCCACTCTTTTTATACCTTGAACAGTGTATTTTTAGTTTTCGACAAAGTTCGTAACACTCAAAAGGAAACGTCGGAGACCACGTAAAGTGTGATCCAAGTACAGGTACATTTTTCAATAACCCTTTTTAATCGATCACGCATGAGGCGTGTCAAGCTGTCATGTGATTTTTGTTCAATATTGATTAACATTTCATCATGAAAAGACTTTCGTCTGAAATACATTTATAAATCGTTTAACTTTATTTCAAAAATGCATGATTTGTAAAGAATGTATTTCGCGCGCTACGCTCAACTTATGGTCAACATAATCGACCTACTGAGCGTACCATTCGCAACTCCATCACCCACCTTGAGATCCAGCAATCATTTTTGAAGGATATCCGACCGAATAGACGTCCAGTAGGCAGTGAAGAAAATATAGCAGCCATAGCTGAGAGTATACATGAAGACCGTGGAGAATCGGTTCGGCGTCATTCGCAGCGATTTGGAATGACGTATGGAACGTCTTAGCGTAGTTTCCGTCGAGATCTTAAATTGAAAGCGTATAAAATATAGCTTGTGCAAGAACTGAAGCCTCTCAACCTTCCCAAGCGTCATCGCTTTTCTCTTGATAAGAACCAAGAAGATCCGACGATTTCGAGGCAAATTTTTTTTAGCAGTGAGTCCCGTTTCTGGCTCATAGAATATGTTAACGAAGACCAACCTGAAGAGATTCAAAAGCTATCATTCCATCCTGAAAAGGAACGGTTTGGTATGGTTTTAGATGGGCCAATTGGCCACCAAGATCGTGTGATATCACACCTTTTGACTTTTTCCTGTGGCTTGAACAATTCCGCTACGATTCAGGCCTTGTATGAGTAGAAAAACATCGCGAGCGTCATTCGCTAGTTACCAATAGAAATGCTCCAACGAGTCATGGAAAATTGGATTCGACAAATGGACTATCTGAGACGTAGCCGCGGCCAATATTTGAAATAAATATCAAAGAATAAATAAATATCAAAGAATGTTCTTTCGAATGATAATAAACATTCCCCATTAAATTTAAAATTTGTAACAAATCTCCAGATAGATCACCCTTTACATACATTTGATTCTATTGAGACATCCCGGTCACATACTGTTTATGCGCGAACTTATTTATTGAGATATCAATAAAGAATTCTCCACATGTCATTTTCTCCCCAAGAAGCTGCTCCTTTGTAGGAGTCGTTGGTATCAAAGCATTATAGCAGATAACATAACTGCGATACAAACTTAAAACCAAATACATTTCATTATAAAAAATATTTTTTTAACGAAATATTTTCACGAAATTCGGAATGAGTTATTGCTTAAAGCAATCGTAAACTCAGAAACTGCAAAGCAAATTAATCGATCTAAATCCAGTTTTTGTAGGGAAAGTTTTGTATTCGACGAGATATATTCACGAAATTTGACATTATTATCCAAAGCAACGAAATAATATATGAAAAAAAAATTGTTTAGATGGGACTCTTATATGTAGCATATAGCTGTCATGCAAACTGGCCGATCAAAATCTAGATCAATTTTTTTACCATTTAATACTGTCAAAAATGTATCTGTAAAAGGTATTATGGCCCGCATGCCGCCAAATTTAACTTTTTTGGATAAAATGGAATATAAAGCGATAACTCCGTGCTTTAAGTAATACACGCTCCAAGCGGATAATTTGACGTGAATGTACGAAATGATTGGTCATAACCAATGTAGCTATGCTCAGAGTATTTTTAAATACAAAGGGCATTAAATTTTACAAACTAATAAGGTCAAAATATTGACCATTTTATTTATGTTTTATTTTAAATATTATTACAATACACTTAAAAACACTCCACATAAACTTATTTAGTGTTGTAAAATAACATTTCGAAGTCGTACTCATGCAAACATTTCCATTGAAACAATTGTCATTCTAACAATAAATATTTTATTATCCGCCAATAATACACACTAAGTGACCCGATTTAACAAACCAAAAAATCGCACACCCTCCTTCGCCATATTTATTTGTTAGCTAGCAGAGAATCAAAAAGGGATATCCAAACAATTGTGGTCAATCGCGTAAAAGACAAACGACATATAAATAAAAAATGAAGAAAAAGGAAGAGCAGAAAAATTGCACTAAACAAGGATATTTGGGGATAGCGACTGGCTGACCGAGTCACAACCATGAAATGAAATATTAAGTGCCATTAAACAATATACAAATGCAATAGGATAAAAATCATGACGCAAGCTTAAGCCAAAAATTTACTCATACACATATAACACTGTTATAAAAACAATAGTGAAAGAAAATAAAATGGATTTCAGACATTCGGGCATTGTGGCAAGACAAACACACGCGCAACGGAAAGGCAATAATCATAATAATCTGTAGAGGCATTAAAGTTAATACGAGCCAATGTTTTTGCGGACAGCGACCGGGCTTAGGACGGGCAATACCATAAACACAATGTAAAAGCTCTGACAATAGCAAAAAAAAAACAACGTTAAGCAGAAAATGCAACAACAACAAAGCGTAGTAGCGCAGGCGGTGACAGGAAGCAGACAGGAAGAATGGCTAACTTAGCACTAAGCAGTGGTAGCATACAAACACTGACATTTGGCGGCTGGCAGTAAACAGATGTTGACCTCCTGGCCGGCTAAACATATTGCCGGCGGTGTATCCCAGACTTTACTCACTGTGCCCGCCTCGCAATTGGTTCATTTCCGTTGCAAAGCGGGCAAGCGAGTTAAATCCAATCGTTTTGCTAAATAAGATGATTTTCAATTTGAGCACTTTGTCAATTTCACAACAGCCTGGCTAAATTGACTGAAATATAATAGTTGTTGTGCTTGCCGCATCAGCGTTTGTTGTGTGGGGGTGAATATTGATTGTTTGCACTTTTCTGGCTGCCAAAGGTGACTTTAATAAATAGTCAAGATTTGATAAGATTGAGGAATTTTGTGCAAAAAAAAAAAAATGAACAGAGTGACAAGAAGCAATAATTTTCTATGTTATAAATCTTCAGACATTTAGGGTTCTAAATAATAAAAAAATTTATAATTACACTCAAATTAAAGAGATTCCAGCGAGCCGACCTATATATCCAAACCTTATTGATTTTCAACTCACGCCAATTGTAAGTTAGACTCGATAATATTGATAAGTGTGAAAATGCTAATAGTCGTAATAGTGCCGCCAGAAAAGTTCTTGGATAAGTGTTTCGACACATTATTGGCCCTATTTGTGCTACATCTATTGATCCAAATTGTGAATTAAATAGTACAGCTTTAGTACTGAAAGAAACTTAAATCACAGATTCTCATTCTGCAGAGAATCATAGTAGAAATTCTCTGTGGTAAAGAACAAGTAAATCAGGTTTCATTAAGATAAACATTTACTATGATAGAAGAGCAGCATTGCTAGCGCTGAGCTCGTTCAATGTGAGATCAAATTTAGAATCAGCGGTAACTACAAAGCCGATGAACTAACAAGAGGGTACACCCTTGTGAAGCTCACATCGAAGTGGGAACGAATTGGTTTTTTTTTTTCATCTCACGTTTAAACACAGGCCCTTAGAACATTCCGAGTGCTTAGCAGGCATTGGTCAACAACTATCTCTTATACGACTGATAAATCTTGCTATCTTACTGAATATTTTTTTGGGCAAAATCAATTTATTTTATTCCAAAAGGTCTTCTTCTACTTCAATAAAGCTTTTTGCACAGTCCAAAAGCATGTCGAACGAGTGTTTCAGCTCGTTGGCCGGTATGGCCGCCAGTATGCCGGTATAAGCCTTTTGAACGGCCTCTACGTCTGCATAACGTTTTCCTTTCATGGGCAAATGCATTTTTTCGAAAAGGAAGAAGTCACACGGGGCCATATCAGGTGAATACGGAGAGTGGTTAATGGCTAAATGTGATTTTTGGTCAAATAATCGGTCACAATCGTCCTTTGAATGTTGGATTCTGAGCAATTTTTGGTCGTCAGTCAATTTGTGCGGAACAAACCGTGCACACACCTTTCGTAAGCCTAAATGTTCGATCAAAATGCGATAAATCGATGTTTGTTTGTGTTTGTGATATGTGCAAATTGGGATCTACTCAACATATTATAATTCATTCTTCTTCTTCTTAATTGGCGTAGACCGCGCGCAAGTCGTTTCTTCTTTTCGCAACGTGGCTCCAATTGGATATTCCAAGCGAAGCCAGGTCCTTCTCCACTTGGTCCTTCCAACGGAGTGGAGGTCTTCCTCTTCCTCTGCTTCCCCTGGCGGGTACTGCGTCGAATACTTTCAGAGCTGGAGTGTTTTCGTCCATCTGGACAACATGACCTACCCAGCGTAGCCGCTGTCTTTTAATTCGCTGAACTATGTCAATGTCGTCGTATATCTCGTACAGCTCATCGTTCCATCGAATGCGATATTCGCCGTGGCCAACGCGCAAAGGATCAAAAATCTTTCGCAGAACTTTTCTCTCGAAAACTGGCAACGTCGACTCATCACTTACTGTCATCGTCCAAGCCTCTGCACCATATAGCAGGACGGGAATTATGAGTGACTTATAGAGTTTGGTTTTTGTTTGTCGAGAGACGACTTTGCATCTCAATTGCCTACTTAGTCCGAAGTAGCACCTGTTGGCAAGAGCTATCCTGCAACAACTCATTACATCCAAATAAGTTGCGAAAATGAGGGAAACAATTCCCCTGTCCAATTTTAACAGGAGCATAGTACCGACGAGCATAAATTTTGACTTCAAATTCAGCATAGCTCTAGGAGAAAAGATATTGTGGAATAAATCGCAGAAATAAAACCCCACTCACAGGTATGGTACAGAGATGGATAAAAAAACAACAGAAAGAATAGAAGCGGGGCAAATACCCCAGCATCTTCCAAGCTGAAGTATTCGCCATTACCATTGTGTGCAGAAATTATACTATGTCTTACACCAATTAACCATCATATAGTAATCTGCAGCGACCACCAAATAGCACTGAAGGCAATGCCATTATGCACAAACAAATCGCAGATGGTATAGTGTCAAGAAAATAAATGCGGCCGGCGAATGGAACAACGTTCGGCTACTGTGGGTTCTAGATGTGCAGGTGTTGAAGGAAACGGAATAGCAGACAAACTTGCAAAAAAAAAAGCCCTCGGCCCCGCCAACGAGACCACACCCCTTCTTCTCAATATTCTCTCATAAAATAAATAACAACTAAGCCAGTAGGAAAAGGAAATATAACATAGGTACATAGTGCCATAGTAGTGACGGGATAAGCCTCTTAAAATATATAATATTGTAGACGGCTAAATCACCAAAGGACTTAAACATATCATCTTATTTAACATAAATAAACTAAGAATACTAACAGAATTTCTTACAGAACATTGCAGACCGCGTGTACATCTGCACACGTAAGTAATGAGCTCTAAAGAAACGAGTCGCTTCTGTGAGTCAAAGTCCGAGATGGCGGTCCACATATTATTGGAATGCCATGCGGGAGCTAGAAGAGGACTCGTCCATTTAGGACTAATGCAGCCAAAGTCATATGAAAACCATGTTGATGGTCAAGAATCCTAGATTGATAAGAACTTTATGGCAAAATTAAGTAATATGAAAAGAGTTAGAGGACACAAGAGGGTAATGGTCATGGAGACATCCTTCCACAACTATCTCGAGCTTTGAGTGGAGAAGCAGACATAACTGGGACCTGCAGAATTGTTCATTCCTCTAACAGCACTGCCCTGATTATGCCGTTTTTGTTACCATAGTAGAGATTAAATGTTATTAATATAGTAAACAATTTTTTAAGAATAACATGCATGTCATGGCCAATTAAGTTTAGTCACAATGAACCGTAATAAAATAGCTAAAATTCAATTCTTTACATATGTAAATACATATGTACCTTGACATATATGCAGCTACCGTACCGCTCACTCTTGTACCGAAACTAAGCGTCAATAGAAACAACCAATCTGCCAGCAGAGCCACTTTGCAGCGTTAAAAGTCGTTGGCAGCTTAAAAGCGCTACATTTTTTCCTGAAAATGTGCAAAATTATGTAGAGAATTAGAAATGGCATTATTGCAATATCGTTGAAAATATTTGAAGTAATAGCAACAAATTGTAACCATATGCTGAACGTAGAATTTTGCAGATCCTGCTGCATTTTCCACACTTTTATCTTTGTTTTCGCATTTTGTTTTTATGGCTTACAAATGTTGCACTAAGAGAAATATTCTTATGAACCATATGGGTTTTAGTAACAAGTCTATTGACTAGTTTATAAGTACACATCCAATCATACATACATATACATACATAAGTTGCATCTGCATTGAATGGTGGCAAATACACCATTATGTCGCTTATTCCCACTTTTGGTTGCTTCCACTTTTCGTTAATTCCACTGGCAATCTGAGCATTGCTCGCACTCAAAGGGTTATAACGCACACAGCGCCGAAAACAAAAAGTTCTTATGCAAAAATTTGCTTCGTGAATTATTCAGCATTTTTATTAGCTGCTAGTAGACACTCAAGTGTAAAAAGCTACTCATACATAAACATAGAAAGAAAACATCTACGTAACTGTATGGAAAATTGCTGATACTTTCAAATCCACCTTACATTTTCGCTCTTAAAGCCGCTGTCTATATATTACAATAATAAGCGACACCTGTGTCGAGAAGTCATGTGAATCGGTACTGCACCCACATGCCTGTGTATATGCATTCGAGTATATTAGGATAGGTTAAAAAAATAATATTGTTTTTTCGCCCTATACTCTGAGAATTTGGAGGATGGAGACATGTGTAGAATTTCACTCAAGTGAGGAAAGTACTCAGATAGCCATTCACTTGGCAGCGGCTAGAAACGACTCTTTCACATATGGCTCAAGCAGCTCACGACATCCGGTCCAAGTATGCTCAGGGTAGCCAAAAAAAAGTAAAGGCGAACCATCCCTACTCAGGGTTGTGCGCTGGGTTTGGGTCCCCCACGTAAAAAACGCCTCGGAAGTGACCTAAGCGAGCCGGTACAATCTTCTCTAAGAGTGTTTAGCTGCTGGTGATATTAATACTCGTATCATTGACCTCAACAACCGCGCCGTTAGTTCTGCTTTCTCCAGACTGCATAAATGGCAAATGGGTCTGGTAGTGAACGAGGACAAGATGAAATATCTCCTTTCATCAAACAAACAGTCGTCGCACTCGCGAATTTGCACCCACGTGACTGTTGACAGTAATAACTTTGAATTCGTAGATCATTGCGTATATCTTGAACCAGCATTAACAGCAACAACAATTTCCGCTTTAAAATCCATCCCAGAATAACTCTTGGCAACAGGTGCTACTTAGGAGTACTCCAATTGCGAAGTAAGTAAAGTTCTCTCTCTAATTCTATAAAATACTCATTATTTCCGTCCTGGTATATGATGCAGAGGCATGGACGCTGACGACATCTGATGAGTTGACGTTACGAGTTTTCGAGAGAAAGTGTCTGTGGAAGATTGATGGTCCTTTGCGGAATGGCAACCGAAATATCGCATTCGATGTAACGTTATATAGTACGCGTTATACGACGACATTGTTATATTTCAGCGAATTAAGAGACAGCGACTACGCTGACCAACTCATGTCATCCGTATGCATGGAAAAACTCTCGCTATGAAAGTTTTCGACGCAGTACCCGCCGGGGCAAGCAGAGGAAGTGGAAGACCTCCAATCCGGGGGAGAGACCCGGCTCCACTTGGTATCTCGAACTGGTGTTGTTAACTCGGCTATAACCGCGTAAAGGATGTCTACGCCATTAAAGGAGAAGCGGGTTTCTTAGTACACAAAAATTACGAGTTCGCAGATGGGAGTTATCAGACCAATAGTTCCCTTAGCCCCCATATAGCTAATATAAATATTTTGGGAACTATCGAGGGTCTTTATACCGCATATATCGGCTAATATATTAGTTATGCCAATCAAAATTAGAGAGCGTATTTTACTCATAATTGTATATGTATGCCTTAAATAGATAAATTTGAGTGAAAACGTGACCTAGCCTCCATATATACATATAATGATTTTCGTTTTCTAACAAACCTTATGTAAATGTCACTTTTATAGTTAATGCACAAATAAAATTGTTTGGTTTCCGATCTTCTGGTTGTCATTTTACATTTTAAAGTATTTCCCCGGCTTTAATTATTGCCAGTTGCAAGAGAATTAAAAGTTCAGTTGCATCTTTCACAAAAAAGTCATTGAAACCATTTAAATTAGGCAGGATACAAAGCTAAGCTCGAAGTTTGGGTAACATTCGAGTTGACGTCAAGAAAAAAATCTCACATACGGAATTCCCATGAGCGAATCTTCTGCCGAATGGCAACAAAATCCTAAAAGACTGAATACTGGTTGTTCGAGATTTAAGTTCCTAAGAATGCATAGTTATTAAGGTCACAAAGCAGCCAGTTTATCGCTGAATGCTGAATGATCAGCATAATTGTGTTAAAGAAATTCAAATGGTTTTTTATTTCATACAATTAAATACAATTAACTTCTGAATACAAATCATTAAAATGGTTTTCACGACATTTTTTGCAAAAACGAATTCGATGAAGCCAATTTTCGAATACTTTTCCCACTAAATCATGTGACATGCCATGAATAGCACGTTGAATATTGACTTCAAAAGCTTTTTACTAAATACCAATTACTTTAAATAACACCACAATATATAGCCTAATAGTGTTAAACTACAGCTTGTTGGAGACCATTTAACGCCACAATTTATATAAATTATCAAATCTCCAAACTTTTCTCGCAATAATTCGGTTATTACGCATAGAGTATGGCACATAGCCCCTTCTCTTTAGAACCAGAGATTGTCAATATCAACTTTTACAAATTCCGGCCATAATAAGTTGGTTACCATCAATCTATACCGCTCTACATTCACAACAACGGCGTCACCGGTTTCACTTCGAAAGAAGTACGGACCGATGATTGCACCAGAGATCGAAAACCACACCAAACTGTCAATTTAGATGAATGCAATAGTTGTTCATGAATAATTTAAAGATTTTCTTCATCTTTTTTGAAAATGTGGCTGTGGTTTGAGACAGTTCCAATTCTCGAGAATTGCGGTCGTTAGTAGCACTTGCCTGAACGGTAACAATGCCAAACTCTTAACTGTGACATCTAATGTCAACAATTGAATCGTCTGAAGAAAGTAATCGCCCAGATGCGGCCAGCTTTGGAGAAAACGAGAGGGATTGTGCTCCGTCGCGACAACGCCAGCCCACACACAATGAAAGTGACTCACTAAGAGCTTGGTTAGAAGATTCTTATTCACCAAACTTATAGTGTGTTCTTATGGCACCCAAATTTTGCTAACACTTTTGTTTTTTTCTCAGTACAATGGAAGGTTCCAGACTTGTATATTTTTATGAAAGTGGCATTATCAAATTACTTTCAAATTGCTATTAAATTGTGGACGAAACGGAAACCAAAAATCATATCATATAATTTTAACTAGGTGGATAAAACTTTAAATTCAACTCAAAAATAACGGATTTCCTTCTATCCGACTTTATATATAACAATGTTCTATTCTCGATTAGTTTTAATGATACAAAAAACCGTTAGCTTTTTTACTCTGTGCAAAATGTTGTGACATATTCTAACGAGATATAATATTTAGCTCAACTTTTTTCAGTATCTATATACTATTATCGATTGTTCAAAAATATACGCCGTATTTTTTCGTTGGCGTAATTTTACCATCACTATAGGTTTATTATTTCAATATTTGCGGTTTTAAAAATATTTTTGATAAGAAATTAAATTATGATTTAATGGTTTATTCTGCTTTAGTTTGCGATTTAGAATTTAGTATTTCAGTAAGTGCAAGTGAGTTAGTCTGCAAAACTTAGGTAATGAGGCGATAATATAAAAACAATATCAGAAGGAAAATAATAGTTTAAATTAAACAAAATTATCAAATATGTGCATAACATACGCCTATATAGCAATTTTACTGATTTTAAGCAACAAATTTCTAATTGCACTGACTTCCAATGTGAAGCATAAAATATATACCGTTGATTCCGAACAAATACAGGATTGCCCTACGGGTAAAGGATTTTCGTGTAGTTGTAATAGTCATGAATTTTGTTATGCTTTCAGTAAATTTGGCTATTTTACTACTTATTTCAATCCAAGAAAGCAAGAAATATCAGTGACCTGTATTACAGAAATGGAAAATATTGATGTTCTACTCGAGCATAACTTTCAGTCAACTCTTCTAAAAACACTTTACATCGAAGTGCGGGGTTGTGAAAATTTTACGCCCGAAAAATATATGAATACCCAAGTACGAGAAATTCTGATGTATACGAATGAGCAGCATAAATTAACGGTATTATATAATAGAGACATTGTTACAAAACCAGCTTTTGGCTTTTATGAAGCAAATAATATTGAATTAATTATAGACTCATCAGCAGCCATTATAACTGTCCCCAAGGATGCATTTCCTGCACATACTGAATTGCAAACGTTTAGAGTAAAAAATTTATACCAGAACATGACGCTGCAAAACTTGACGCAGGAGCATTTTCAAAACCTTGTTACGCTCAGGCAACTTGACTTAGCCGGGAATAATATGAAAATTTTAGACGAAAATGTCTTTGCAACACTTACGCGTTTGAATTTTCTGAACTTGAGCCATAATGGAATTGTGGAGTTAATACCAAATCAATTTGCTAAACTGGATAAACTGATAATACTGGATCTTAGCTACAACTCGTTAACATATTTAAGTCCTAAACTTTTCGAGCAAACCCCTTTGTTATGGCACTTGAAACTCAGAGGCAATCAATTGCACGATACAACAAATATTATAACAATTCTCAAGCCGTTGAATTTTTTACATAAGTTAGACTTAAGCGATAATAAACTGCGAACGATTTGGGGCAACGCGACTTATGCCAATGCTCCAGATACATTGGCTACAAATTTACATAACAGCAATATGCCGATGAACTTCGATTTAGCAAAAGGTCTGAATTATGTCAGCACATTGCAACCTAACGAGTACCGCAAAAGCAAGCGTACGTTGAAATCTATAAATTTAAGTCGCAATCTTCTGATCGGGTTTAATATGGATTGGATTTTTGAAATCGGCATAACATGCCCTTTCAAAATTAACTTAGAACAGAATTTGATTAAACACGTCTATGCTTTATCAAATATGCTCAGTACAACTAACGACTGTGAAGGCGAAATCAAAATGACTGGCAACCATATCGAATGCGATTGTAAACTAGCATGGATTTACAATAATAATTATAGCAGGTATTTTAGCGATCTGCAGTGTAAACAGAAGTCAACCAATCTACTAACGAAATTCACACAGCTTCGACGACACGATCTATGTGCTTGGCAACCGGTGCAATGTCCCAGAAACTGCGTTTGTTCCACAAAATCTGATTTGCTGCACATCAATTGCACAGGCGCACAACTCGACGTTATCGACGAGCTGCCACGTCCCGAGCAAGTATTGCTCACGACTTCGTTACTCGATATAAGCAATAATCGTTTCACTGTTCTGCCGCTAAGCACCACCTTCGGCTACGCCAACGTTTCACAGCTCTACGCCGCAAACAATCAAATCACCAACATAAGTCTCTTGGAACTTCCAACCAATTTGACGGTTTTGGATCTGCGAAATAATCGCTTAAAATCGTTATGTGCTGATTTTTTGCGTGTATTTCTCAATGAGAGCACGAAACTACAGTCTTTGTATCTAAGTGCAAACCCTTGGATTTGCGACTGTGCTTCGCAGCAGCTCCTTTACACAGTACGTGCACATCGTCACCGCATACCCGATGTCGAGCAGTTGCGCTGTGATAACAAACCCAATGTTACTCTCCTAACAGCAAGCCTGAGCGAATTGTGCCAAACTGAGAACAGCGTTAAAAGTTATCAGTACATGATTGCAGCTATCACAACTGCAGCGTTAATCATCATTATTTTCCTTCTTATTATTGTATTCTTCTTTAAATATAAATTGCAAGTTAAAATCTGGTTATATGGTCACAAGATATTGCGTTGCTGCATTCGGGAATACGAGCTGGATGAGAATAAAATGTTCGATGCATTCATCTCCTACGCGCACCAAGATGCTGACTTTGTCAACCATATATTAGTGCCACAACTCGAGCAGGGCGAACCACCATTTCGTGTATGTACGCACGAACGCAATTGGCTAGCTGGCGCTTATATACCTGAACAAATCATCGAATCGGTCGAACAGTCGCGACGCACGATCATTGTGCTCTCGCAGCACTTCATCGAATCTGAATGGGCGCGCATGGAGTTTCGCACAGCGCATCAGTGCTCGTTGAACGAAGGTCGTGCGCGCATAATTATGATTAAATACGGTGAAATTATCAACAGTGAGCTATTGGATAAGGAATTGAAGGCATATTTGGATATGAACACATACTTGGATTGGCAAGATGCTAGATTCTGGGACAAACTACGCTATGCCATGCCACATAAAGTAGGTAGAAAACCGAACTCCGATATGCTTGAAGTTAACGGCAGATTTTACGTTATGGGGCAGGTTGAAATGAATCGTTTGCGTGGTGAGAATGGTTAAATTGGTTAGAGTTGAACAGGAAGGCAAGTTTTCTACTTAACTTACTTCTATACCTATATGTATAATTATATTATCAATAATTTTAGATGCTGGAAAATATCTCTCCACTCTTCTGTCCAACACATCAGGAAGAGAATAGTGGTCAACGAGTTGATTCATGGTTATGTACTCTATATCTAGTGCAGTAATTTATATAACCGTGTATAACCGGAGATGGAAGTCGAGTACGTAACTTCAGAAGTTTCCGAAATCTTATATTAAAAACTATTGTAAAACAATTAAACATACCTTATTCGAATAAACCGAACGTATTACAATAAAACTTGGTGTATTATCATCTAATATATGTAATGTATTTCGAAATATGAATATTAAACTAAACGTTATGAACTTAAGTGAAATATACATATGTGAAATAAATTCAATCAAAGTTAAATTAAATATACTTGCATGGTGCATTTGTGGAAAATAAGAATGAAAGTAAAGGAATTTCCAATTTCATTCTGCAATGAAAATCGTTATATCAAGTCGATGTAAAGTGGGGTAATTTGTGGAACAATATCGCATACTATAAATTTAGCGTGGCTTTTGATGTTCGATTTCAAAATATTCTCCATCAAGATTTATACGCTTTTTGCATGCGCTCAAACCAATTTTCGAAGCACTTTTTCCACTCCGATTGAGACACCTCCAAAACATGGTTTTTGAATGCTTCAACAGCATCTTCTGGCGACGAAAATCGTTGACCACGCATTATTTTCTTGATGGGTGGGAATAAAAAGAAGTCATTGGGTGCCAAGTCAGGGCTGTACGGCGGATGACCTACCAATTCGACGTTTTGGCCGGCCAAAGAGGCGCTGGTTTGAGCCGATGTGTGAGAGCTCGCATTGTCATGGTGCACAATGATTCGTCTTCTCTTGTTCGTTTTTCGAATTTCTCCGAAGATTTCAGGCAATCAAATGGTGGTGTACCACTCAAAATTGACCGTCCTACGTTGCTCAAGCGGAACAGTCGCCACATGACCAGAAGTTTTTCCCGAAGAAATAGGCGACTATTTGCTTCGAAGTGCTTCTTCCACGACCAACTTTCGTTGGATTTGGCTCGTCTTGGAAGACCCACACGGGCGATTGCTGTTTTGTTTTGGGCTCATACGCATAGATCCATGATTCGTCACCTGTGACGATCTTATAAACGTCTTTTGAAGCACCGCGATCCTATTTTTTCAGCATTTCTTTACACCAATCCACACGAGCCTTTTTTTGAGCGATTGTCAAATTGTGCGGGATCCAACGAGAACAAACCTTTTTTACGGCCAGGTGTTCATGCAATATCGAATGTATGCTGGTGGAAGAAATGCATAGGCATGCCTCTATCTGAAGGTATGTTACATGACGGTCTTGCATTATCAGTTCACGTACGGCATCGATGTTTTCTGGCACAACGGCTGTTTTTGGACGACCTTCACGGAATTCGTCTTTGAGCGAGCGTCGGCCACGATTGAATTCGTTGTAACAATTTTTCACAGTGCTATAGGATGGTGCTTCATAGCCATACAAAGATTTTAGTTCACTTAGTGTTGCCTAGTCCAGAAATATATATAGCAGCAGCGTCCGTAAAGTGGAGTAATTCATGGAACGATAACGCATACTATAAATTTAGCGTGGCGTTTGATGTTCGATTTTGTTCCTAAACAGTATTAGTATGTAAGAATATATTAGGTTCAGCTCCACCAATAAAAAAATATCAAGTTTTTTAAATCTGTTAAGTAGCGATAAAGACACTGATTCGAAATATAGTGTCATTCAATCCGACCACAGGACGGCAACACTGCCTTCGTTATTCGTGCGCTCAAAGTAAATCATATACTCGCAGTGTCTAACCGCACTGGTAATAGCGTAAGTATACTTCGATATCATACTAATTTGGTGGCCTGGTCACCTAAGGAATCGCTAGGAACTGCAAGGCTGATCAGGTCACAGCAAAGGGCATCTTAACTCCCACCTAATTGGACTGGGTCGGTGCTCCGAAAAGGTCTATTCTGCGTTAACATTTGAAATTTGTTTAAGATTTATATTTGCTCTAGATTTATGTGTAATTTTCCTCCTGACTAGGGACAAAGACAAAAATATTAAACACGACACAGTTTCTACTCAATTTTATGAGAACTAATCAAGATTTCTCAGATCGATTTTGCAAACAAATAAAATACGGGTTTGAGCAGTGCAATATTGTAGTAAAAACCTATCATTCGAGCGATCAATACAGCAAGATTTTAGAACATTATATATGTACACATGTAGTATAAGGAAGTTGGTGTGCTAAAAACCAATCATATAGAGCAGTCAGCCGGATGTGTGACAAGTTTTCGCTTAAATTTATCAATTTAGGCAGAAAGATACACTGCTATGAGTGAAACTCTCTTATTTTAATTAAGATAACTCACATATTTGCCGAGGAGGATGGAGTCATGTGTAGAAGTTCACGCAAGTGAGGAAAGTTCTCTGACTGCCATTCACTTGGGAGTGGCCAGAAACGATTCTTTTACATGTGACTCAAGCAGCTCACGACTTCCGGTCTTTGACCAAGTATCCTCTGGGTAGCCTAAGAACATCCGTTTGAAGGCGAGCTAAAGTGAGAAGGCGAAACATTCCCTGCATAGGGTTGTGCGCTGGGTTTGGGACCCGCCACGTAAAAAAAAACACCCCCAGTGAATAGTCATAACCAGCCTCGGATGAGAGACCCCCCTTTTGATGACGACCAGGGCAAACGAAATAAGGACTATGATTTGAGGGCATGCACCTGGAATGTCCGGTCCCTTAATTGGGAAGGCGCCGCTGCCCAGCTGGTTGATGTCCTCGTAAAAACAAAGGCTGACATCACCGCCGTCCAAGAATTGCGATGGACGGGACAAGGACAGAAACGAGTAGGTCCTTGTGACATTTACTACAGTGGCCATATAAAGGAGCGCAGGTTTGGTGTGGGATCCGTGGTGGGAGAGAGACTCCGTCGCCAAGTACTGGCATACACAACAGTGGATAAACATCTAGCCACAATCCGCATCAAAGCGAGGTTCTTCAACATATCGCTGATTTGCGCCCACGCCCCGACGGAAGAGAAGGACGATGTGACCAAAGATGCCTTTTATGAGTGCTTGGAGCGCACTTATGTGAGATGCCCCCGTCACGATGTAAAAATCGTGCTTGGCGACTTCAACGCCAGGGTGGGCAAAGAAGGTATCTTTGGTACTACGGTCGGTAAATTCAGCCTCCACGAGGAAACATCCCCAAATGGGTTGAGGCTGATCGACTTCGCCGGGGCCCGAAATATGGTTATCTGTAGTACTAGATTCCAGCATAAGAAGATCCATCAAGCTACCTGGCTGTCTCCGGATCGAAAAACTACCAACCAGATCGATCATATTGTGATAGATGGAAGACACGTCTCCAGTGTTTTAGATGTGCGTGCGCTCCGAGGTCCTAACATCGACTCGGACCACTATCTTGTTGCAGCTAAGATTCGCACCCGCCTCTGTGCAGCAAAAAACGCACGCCAACAAACACAAGGAAGGTTCGACGTCGAGAAGCTGCAATTACAACAGACAGCCGAACGATTTTCTACTCGGCTTGCACTCCTGCTCTCTGAGAGCACTCGTCAACAACTCGGTATAATGGAACTATGGGACGGCATTTCATACTCCTTACGTACAGCTGCAAACCGAAACCATTGGTTTTCGGAAAGTGCAAAAGAACAGCTGGTACGACGAGGAGTGCCGTGTCGCAGCGGAAAGAAAACAGGCTGCCTACCTCGCAACGTTACGATCGACCACAACACGTGCGGGATGGGATAGATACCGAGAGTTGAAGAGGGAAGCGAGACGCATTTGCAGACGGAAGAAGAAAGAGGCCGAAATGCGTGAGTACGAAAAGCTTGATAAGCTGGCCGACAGGGGTAATGCTCGAAAATTGTACGAAAAGATGCGGCGGCTTACAGAAGGTTTCAAGACCGGAGCATACTCCTGTAGAACCCCCCAAGGTGATCTAGCCACCGATGCCCAGAGCATACTTTAATTATGGAGGGAACACTTCTCCAGCCTGCTGAATGGCAGTGAAAGCACAACAACAGGAGAAGGCGAACCCGATTCCTCAATCGATGACGATGGAGCAGACGTTCCATTGCCCGATCATGAAAAAGTTCGAATAGCCTGAAAAACAACAAAGCGGCAGGGTCCGATGGATTGCCGGCCGAGCTATTCAAACACGGCGGCGAAGAACTGATAAGGAGCATGCATCAGCTTCTTTGTAAAATATGGTCGGATGAAAGCATGCCCAGCGATTGGAATTTAAGTGTGCTATGCCCAATCCATAAAAAAGGAGACCCCACAATCTGCGCCAACTACCGTGGGATAAGCCTCCTCAACATCGCATATAAGGTTCTGTCGAGCGTATTGTGTGAAAGATTAAAGCCCACCGTCAACAAACTGATTGGACCTTATCAGTGTGGCTTCAGACCTGGTAAATCAACAACCGACCAGATATTCACCATGCGCCAAATCTTGGAAAAGACCCGTGAAAGGAGAATCGACACTCACCACCTATTCGTCGATTTCAAAGCTGCTTTCGACAGCACGAAAAGGAGCTGCCTTTATGCCGCGATGTCTGAATTTGGTATCCCCGCAAAACTAATACGGCTGTGTAAACTGACGTTGAGCAACACGAAAAGCTCCGTCAGGATCGGGAAGGACCTCTCCGAGCCGTTCGATACCAACGAGGTTTCAGACAAGGCGGCTCCTTATCTTGCGACTTTTTCAACCTGCTTCTGGAGAAAAGAGTTCGAGCTGCAGAACTCAACAGAGAAGCTACAATTTTCTATAAGAGTGTACAACTGCTGGCGTATGCCAATGATATTGATATCATCGGCCTCAACACCCGCGCCGTTAGTTCTGCTTTCTCCAGACTGAACAAGGAAGCAAAAGAAATGGGTCTGGCAGTGAACGAGGGCAAGACGAAATATCTCCTGTCATCAAACAAACAGTCGTCGCACTCGCGACTTGGCACTCACGTCACTGTTGACAGTCATAACTTTGAAGTTGTAGATAATTTCGTCTATCTTGGAACCAGCGTAAACACCACCAACAATGTCAGCCTAGAAATCCAACGCAGGATAACTCTTGCCAACAGGTGCTACTTCGGACTAAGTAGGCAATTGAGAAGCAAAGTCCTCTCTCGACAGACAAAAACCAAACTCTATAAGTCACTCATAATACCCGTCCTGCTATATGGTGCAGAGGCCTGGACGATGTCAACAACCGATGAGTCGACGTTGCGAGTTTTCGAGAGAAAAGTTCTGCGAAAGATTTATGGTCCTTTGCGCGTTGGCCACGGCGAATATCGCATTCGATGGAACGATGAGCTGTACGAGATATACGATGACATTGACATAGTTCAGCGAATTAAAAGACAGCGGCTACGCTGGCTAGGTCATGTTGTCCGGATGGACGAAAACACTCCAGCTCTGAAAGTATTCGACGCAGTACCCGCCGCGGGAAGCAGAGGAAGAGGAAGACCTCCACTCCGTTGGAAGGACCAAGTGGAGAAGGACCTGGCCTCGCTTGGAATATCCAATTGGCGCCACGTAGCGAAGAGAAGAAACGATTGGCGCGCTGTTGTGAACTCGGCTATAATCGCATAAGCGGTGTCTACGCCAATTAAGAAGAAGACATATTTGCCGAATATGCCGCCATTTTATAATTCAAGAACGGCTAAACCAATTTGGTGTGGGGGTGGCTTAGAACCAGGGTAAGGACATATGATACTTTTTTATGTCTTTACAAAACAATTCATAAATATAAAAATTATATTGAAAATCAAAATTCAAAATTAATGCAAAAAATGTTTGAAAATTTTAGTTCCCAAATAGAAATAAATAAGCAAAAATTTTCGTATCCATGCATGCTTAGTATATATATGGATTAAATTGATTGTGCTCCTGAACAGGGCAGTTTTTTTAGGACAAAACCGTCAGATTTTTTAAATATCTCAACAAAAAATGGCATTGACATTTTTGTCGTCAAGGAATTGCGAATACTTTGCTATGTTATGAACCAAGAACGCCAATGCATTCATAGCAAACCGAACGAGCTATCCAGCATAAAAATATAACGATATAACTGGAGTGTTGATAAAAAGATGTATTATAGTTTTGAAATTTTTTTTAAGCATTGCACAGTGCAGTGAAATATAACAATTTATACAATTTTAAACTGTTTCCTTCCCAAAAAATAATAATATTGCTAAATATTGGAACGGTAGAATAGAACTGCAACCAAATACGCAGTGCAATGAATTAAAAAAGGCTCAGTAATCATTCGATGAATAATATACCACGTGCATCCCAAAAGACTGATGCCATGACTTGCGGCCGGATGTTTTTCTTTCCAAGATTGAGAACCGTTTTATGATATAGTCATATACCAATACTCCCACTACCAACAACATACACTTCTCTCTTCATTCTTTCTTTACCTGTCTTACTTATCCTCTCATATCTCTTTTTCTCATTTCATAATTTCCGTACTTGCTAATTGATCTTTCTTAAACTATATACTCTCTTTCCTTAAATAATAATAACAACAACAATAAAAAATTACACTCATTAGTTTGAAGCTCGTATACATTACAAGCGTTAACTTCCTAGCTGTAAGGATTGGAAACTGAATTAAGTAATAAAGTTACCTTCGAGAACTAAACATTGTTTTCCTTTATTATATGCAGTCCACTAGGCTGACCGTCGATTGGACTCAGTTGATTTCACTGGTGCACAGCCCAAACTCAACAGTATTTTTCTCAAAAAAACATATGCTCTGTTAACACACGATACTTTTTGATTAATTTTTTTGTAAACTAACACAAATTGCTTCACCCAAATGCTATATCTCCTTAACTATTAGTTATAATCTAACTAATAGATATCATATAGGTGGTATTAGTAGTACTATCTATGTATCAGCCACGGTAAAGCGTGGACGGGTTATTATTTGAGGGATAAGGAAAGTATTGGCCCGAATGAATCATTTATTTAGCTAACACATCCCTTTTTTGAACAATTGAACGATAGATAATTGCTTCTTGATTGTTGTGTTGGAAAGTGAAAGAGTCAAATGAAATTTAAAAATATGCTATTCAAAAGTAGGCGTGGTTGTTCTCCGATTTTGCCGAAATCGGTTGGTCGAATCCTGTGATATGGGATTTCACCCAAAAGTGGGCAGGGCCACTCATATCGTCCAATTTTCACACCGGCTCCCATGAAGCCTTCTTAATGTTTCTGGTGTACTTCGTAACTGATGTATTGCGCTTTTAGTAGTTTACAATAGTACCGTTATATGGGAGTCAGTGAGGTTATCCTCCGAAATCATCTATTTTCACACTGAGAGCGGGGCCACTTCCACAAAATCTGTTTCCCGTAAGATGATCTGCGATCCTCTGAAATTGAAGGTTTATATCTTAATTTAATGCTTTTGTTATGAGACTCTACAGGTTTTCGGTTTTGTTGGCGCGGCAGTGCTCCGATTACGTTCATCTAGGATCTTATAGGTTTGTAATAAGGAACCCTCATATGAAGTTTCAAATTTTGTCGTCATATATTTATATACTATATAACCGCTATAGCTACCACGCTTAGTTTAAGGAGATACGTACAAATGTTAGGGGAACCAAACTATTATATTCTGCAGCAACCGATTGCAAGGTTATAAAAATGTCCACACGTAGGCCGAATTTTTTGTTGCAATTCCGGAAAAACATTAGCAATGAGATCCACATCACTTTCAACTAAATTACAAAATTCTCTTGACAGTAATATGTAGCCTTCAGCGTCAACATCTAAACAACAATAACCAATTTTCAACAACATTTCTGCGTAAAGTCCTGAATCCACGTCGTTATGAAGATGCACTCTCATATTCGTTTTCAGGCGGAGTTTTTCAACTGTCGACCATGAGCTTGATGATTTAATGCACGCTTAAATTTCATCTACTGATGTCCCCCTCTGAATCACTGGGAGGGTTTGACGGAAATCACCAGCCAATAAAACTACCATCCCTCCCATTATATCTGTACTATCTCGCAAGTCCTGGAGAGTCCGGTTTAAAGCTTCTATAGACATGGTACTTTTATCCCACACTAAAAGCTTGCATTCTCGCAGCATCCTACCTCGTAAACTATTTTTACTATAATTGCAGATGAGCGAATCTTTCTGTGCCAAATTCAATTGCAATTAAAACAAGTAAGGAAGGGCTAGGTTCGGGTGTCACCGAACATTTTATACTCTCGCATGATAAAGTGATAATCGAGATTTCATTATCCGTTATTTACATATTTTTTTTTATTTTGCGGTAAAATTAATTAGAATTAAATTCTGAGGGATTTACTGATATTTTCGGTGAAAACACCGTATTTGTGTAAAGTTTTATTCCGCTATCATCATTTGTTCCTAATGTGTATATTATAAAGAGAAGGCATCAGATGGAATTCAAAATAGCGTTATATTGGAAGAAGGCGTGGTTGTGACCCATATTTCGTACATATCATCAGGGTGTTAAGGAAATATTGTATACCGAATTTCATTGAAATCGGCAGAGTAGTTCCTGAGATATGGTTTTTGGTCCAAAAGTGGGCGACGCCACGCCCATTTTCATTTTTTTTTCAAATTTTTCATTTTTAAAAAAAGCCTGGGTGCAGCTTCCTTCTGCCATTTCTTCCGAAAAATTTTGTGTTTCTGACGTTTTTTGTTAGTCGGTTAACGCACTTTTAGTGATTTTCAACATAACCTTTGTATGGGAGGGGGGCGTGGTTATTATCCGATTTCTTCCATTTTTGAATTGTATATGGAGATGCCTGAAGGAAATGATTCTGTAGAGTTTGGTGGACATAGCTATAGTAGTTTCCGAGATATGTACAAAAAACTTAGTAGGGGCGAGGCCACGCCCACTTTTACAAAAAAGTTACGTCCAAATATGCCCCTCCCTAATGCGATCCTTTGTGCCAAATTTCACTTTAATATCTTTATTTATGGCTTAGTTATGACACTTTATAGGTTTTCGGTTTCCGCCATTTTGTGGGCGTGGCAGTGGGCCGATTTCGCCCATCTTCGAACTTAACCTTCTTATGGAGCCAAGAAATACGTGTACCAAGTTTCATCATGATATCTCAATTTTTACTCAAGTTACAGCTTGCACGGACGGACGGACAGACGGACGGACGGACGGACGGACGGACGGACGGACGGACGGACGGACGGACGGACGGACGGACAGACAGACATCCGGATTTCAACTCCACTCGTCACCCTGATCACTTTGGTATATATAACCCTATATCTGACTCTTTTAGTTTTAGGACTTACAAACAACCGTTATGTGAACAAAACTATAATACTCTCCTTAGCAACTTTGTTGCGAGAGTATAAAAAGGAATGTGCCGTACGACCGCCGTTTAATAGCGTCGCGGCAATATCTAACGAAGCCACAGCAACTGATATTTTTTGGTCATTTCTGATGGACATAAATAATAAGTTAAGCAAAAACGTTTTTCCAGTTCCTCCCTGTGCGTCGAGAAAGAAGAGTCCACCACTGCCGGAGTCTATTTTACGTAAAAATAAAAAATAAATAAATATGTGACAATTTTTTGACAAACAATTTTTTTATCTTTCGTAAAATTTCTTTTTAATATAAAGTAAAGTATTATGTTACTTATAATACTCTCAAGAGTATATAGTATGTTCAAAGCATCATGATGATCGATTAAGTAGTTTTTCTGTGAAAGCGTAACAAAAAACTTATATTGTATGATATATTATAATATCATATTATATGATTATACAATATAAATAAATCCAATAGAGAGGTATCAACACTACTGAAACAAGCCATGGAGGAAATAAATGCTTGAAATTTCTCCATTAAAAGAAAACTCACATCGGAAACAAATTTGTAAACGGGTCGGAAATATCGTCTCAAGAAGCAGCTCATAATATTCTGGGACTGCATTTATCGGAAGCGAGTAATGGGGAGATATTTATAAATACATCACATCCAAACAATCGAGTAAGGATGCTAAAGCCGAGACGTGAATTGAATGCTTTACAGGAGAATTCTACGGCACTAAAAGATGGATCAGGATTTTTAAGGAAAAGGAAGCAAGCAGGTATCCTGCACTGGAAACGTTTTAGCGTTGAAAATTCAAGAGCTGATTTCTTCAGAGAAACTGCCATGATGGGTGAAACCATGGAAAAATGAGGAGGCCGAGCTCTTAAGTAATGATTTCGAGAGTGTTTGCAACGCACATAAAAATCAAATTCAGCAGAATAATCTCAAATATGACAAATTTTTATCCAACGAGCTTGAACAGATTCTGGAAAACCTGTATGTTTCAGCGGAAGAAGTAGCTGATGAGAGAGCTGCTTCTCAACTTTTGGATTCAGAGCTCTAACTGTTCCAGACCAAGTAGGAGATGTTAATGTTTTTCACGAGGACAACGATAGTGTGAAAGAGGCGGTTCGGTTAATTAAACTACCACCTCTAATATTAGAAGCAGGTTTACTGGCAATGGTATAATCTCTTAACAACAACCAGAGGGAATATTTTGCTCATGTAATGCACAATGTCGGTGAGAAGAAAATCTTCTACGAACATGTCGGAGGTGGTGCTAGACTGAGCAAAACCCGGCTTATAGGGACTATATATCAGGCTAAAATTTACCAGAAACTAACCCCGAAATAGCCAAGGTGCTACTCTGCGCAACCACTGGCAAACCAGCATTTGGAATTGAAGGTTTAACACTTCCTTCCGTTTTTGCACTCCCCGTCAAGCAGTCCTCCGTCGATCTTCGGCCCCTCAATATTGACACATTGAACACTATTCATCCATCATAGTAGGCTAAATCAAATTGTTAGGAGCAGTGCTTACTTTAGAGGCATTCCAATTATCGTGATTGGTGACTTAAAACAGTTGCCACCAGTAGGAGATCGATGGATATTTGCGCCGAATGGCAATGATCATTACAATGCAATTACAGGAACCCCGCTTTGGGATCAATTTCGATACTTCGAGCTCACGGAAGTAATGCGTCAGCGTGAAGATCAATTAATCAAAACAAGGAAAAGGCCTCTAACGAGATACCCAACGGATACATCCCTTTTATTCAAATGCTGGAACAAATCATTTCAAAACAACAAAACTGGCAAACACGATGACCGTCGAGTTCATTTCGACTGCGAAGGATACCATTAAGTCAAGTTCCTTAACAGAACGTACCAGGGTAAACATATTAGAAGCTGTGAAGGGGTTCAAGCCATCAGAAACACAGGGAATGCCTCATATATTGCAGCTTAGAACGTAAATTAAAGAAATGGTAACAGTCAACATAAGCACGAGGGATGGATTAGTAAATGGTGTTAGAGGGGAACTAATGCAGGTGGATACCGAATCGTATTGACCTGAAAGCACAGTGGTGCGACTATGGATGAAATTCGCAGAATCAAGAATTGGAACCTTTGCACGTTCCAAGCAGCCTCATAGTCGGTTGGACACCAATCATGAGCTTGGTCCGATCATTCCAATACAAGTAAAATGAGGAAATAACCATAGAACGTAGACAGTTCACTGTCATTTCAGCTGAAGCCATCACGATACATAAAAGCCAAGGTGGAAGATGCGGTTCATTAGGAGGGTGGAATTAGCAGGTCAGCTTAATATGTTGGATGTAGCAGAGCCACAAATATAAATAAATTATTGTCCTTCAAGACAGAGTCAGATGACCGTTCTTTATTAAATTCAAAATGCGACTAACGCTTACATGTTAAAATGAACTGATTGAAAGTAAAATGAATGCATGAATACATATATACAGTAGTATAAATAAAAATTAATGTGTATTCTAATAAATTGCAGAGATGCCAACCGTGACAAATATGGTGATGACCAGCACGGCCTCTCCTGACATTAACTCGTCCCGAGTTATTCGTCATTAATAGCATCTTCAGGATCACCATCATCGTCTATCTCTGGAAACAAGGCACACCACGGTTTCATCTTGTCGGATGTTGCAATTTGACTGTAGTGACGTTGTGTTCGCTGCATACCTTCGATATCTTCAACGACGTAACGATCGAACCTCAATACTTTCTTAACCACGTAGGGATCTTTGTATTTCGGGTGTAACTTCTTCGACTCGCCCGTGTTTGGAGGAGGAGCTTCGACCAGCACAAGCGCTCCCTCTTCGTATCGTACTGGTTTGGTGTGACGTGCATCAAACTTGGCCTTCCACTTTACTCGTGCCAATTGGATGTTTCGTATAGCTTCACTTCGTCGACCATTCATTTGGAGATGTTCTTCTTCATTCTGGATGGCTGCTAGCATCAAGTTACCACTTAAATCGCGTAGGGGAAAATCATATACCAAATCAATCGGCGCAAACTTTGTTGTCGCGTTCACCTTAGTATTTAAGGACCATTGTAGCATACGAACATGTGTATCCCAATCTTTCGCCTCACTGGTCGATGCTCTCAAAAATGCCAATACTGCTTGATTAACCCTTTCTGCCAAACCATTCGAACGTGGTGTACGCACAGCTACCTTAATATGTTGTATCTTGTTTGCCTCGCAATAGTTACCAAACGCTGCGGACGTAAATGCGGTACCTCTATCTGTTACAATTCGTTGCGGTAAGCCGAAGAATAGAGGCAAATCATTCAATGCATCCACGACCGGTTTGGTTTTCGTAGATCTAGTTGGGATAACTACCGAATACCTGGTGAGTGCGTCTACGATGACCAGAACGTACTCATATCCACGTCGACTTTTCACAAAAGGCCCAAGATGATCCAAGTGTAAAGTGTGAAACGGTAATTTTGGGACCTCCATGCCATAGAGTTCGCATTCCTTACGAATCGGTTCGCGACTGTAACAGCATTCAATACACGACTTGATAAAGCCCTTTGTAAAGTTCCTCATGCGCGGAAACCAAAAATGTTGCATGATCCTTTTCAAAGTACCGTCGACACCGGGATGACCCACATCGTCATGGCAGAATTTAAGTATCCGCCATCGCATGCCTTTTGGAACAACTAACAAATTACTCCCATTCTTAATTAAGCGAAACAACCGGTGATTCTTCAAACAGAAACTTTTCTTTATGTCACTGCGTTGATTATCATCGTCTTTACCCTCGATTATGCGTATTATTTCATTAAGCTTGCAATCTTGCCTCTGCATGGTGCAAATCCAATCGTCAACTGTCAGCGTCAAAATTTTACTAGATACGTCTTCTATCTGTTCGTCCCCTCTTATTGGTGCACGACTTAGAGCATCAACGTGACTCATCGTTGACCCGGCACGATGTATTATGTCATAGTCGTATACCAACAATCGTAGTAGCCAACGCGCTACTTTTGGAATCATAGGTTTTGACATCTTTGCAGTCGTCATCGCCTGACAATCTGTTACGATGGTAAAACGTTTACCGAGCAAGAACATTCTGAAGCGTTCACATGCCTCAACCACAGCAAGCACTTCCAGCTCATATGCATGTCAATTATTTTCCTGTTGCGTACATGCCCTACTATAATATGCAATTGGTTTCAATCCACTCTCATCTCGTTGCATAAGAATAGCGGCTATACCCATACTTGATGCGTCTGTATGGAGCTCATGGTCCTTCGTGATGTCGTAGATTGTCAAAATTGGGGCTTTACTTACCAACCCGATTAAACGCTGGAATGACTCTTCACATGTCGAGTCCCAAACGAAACTTGCATCCTTCTTCGTAAGCTGGGTGAGAGGCTTAGCGATCAATGCATATTCGGGAACAAACTTCCGAAAAAGCCCTGTCAACCCTAAAAACCTTCTAACATCTACCTGATTTCGCGGCGTTGGAAAATGTTCAATCGCCGATGTCTTTACAATACCCGGTCTAATACCATTTTTATCTACCTGATGCCCTAGAAAAGTAACCTCACTTTTCATGAATGAACACTTTGATAATCTTAGCGTTAACCCTTCTTTCTGAACGATTTTTAAAAACTCTTCTAAGTAAAATAAATTTTCTTCTTCCGTATCAGTAGCTATAATCACCTCATCCACATAACTTACAACTGCTTTATTCAACGGTGCAATCAGTTGAGTCATCATTTTTTGGAATGTACACGGAGCATTCCGCAAACCAAATGGCATTCTATTGAATTCATAATGGCCATTGTGCGTTACAAAGGCGGTAAACGGTTTTGCTTCTTCCTCTAACTCAATCTGGTAGTAGCCAGACATTAAATCCAACGTGTTGAAAAACTTTTTACCAGACAGTGTCGCCAAAACGCCATCAACTGTCGGCATCAACCACGGTTGTTTTTCAGTTACAGCATTTAATTCACGGAAATCGACGCATAACCTATCCTCCCCATTTTTCTTACGCACCATAACTACTGGTGATGCATATGTGGATTCAGATCTACGCACAATGCCCAACTGCATTAACTCATCTACGATTTCCTCAACAACACGCTGTTTAGGAATTGGAATATTGTATGGTTTTCTTATAAATTGGTTTCGGTGACGTTAATTTTATATTCATTCTGAATCGCTTTGATATACCCAGTTCAGGTAACTTCTCACCGAAACAATTCGCATATATATTCACTATTTCAACTAATTTTTGTTCCATCCCTACCCTCAACTCAGCACCTATATCTAAAACATCTCTTTTAATTTGCATGATTGTGCACATGCCTTCTTCAATGACTACAGTGCCTTTGGATAGGACATCAATACCAACAATTGCTTCGTAAGTCATCACTGAGTCGTCTATTACCCATAATTCGATAGATCGTGTAGCTTTATTCATTCTAATATGCGCTAACATTTTTCCGTGGCAGGTAATCTGACTACCTCCAAAACCAATTAATCTTTCATCGCACTCAGTGATACACAAACCACACTTTGTTGCTATTGATTTCCTAACCAGTGATCTGCTACTGCCCGAATCAATTAGTGCCTTGCACCTTACATTTTCGTTGCCAAAAATTTCAATGTCCATGCACAACTCTTTGCACTGATTTCTTTCTATTTCTATTTTATTCACTGACATATCGTTTTCTTCAACTTCTACTCTTTTAGCACTTTCCCCACTTTCACTATCTTTTATTCGATGCACTCGCTCATTCTGTTTAACCTCTCTCTTTTTCCGAGGCTTCACACAATTCCTTGCAATATGCCCTCTTTCCTGACAATTAAAACATATAGGGCCATTTACACTCTTGCTTACCCTACTTGCTACTTCTGGCGTTTGCTGTTGTTTGTAGTGAAATTCATTTGGCTTAAATTTATTCTCCCCGCTCGGTGGTATGCTCAACAGCGATTGTAATAAATCAGAACACTTTGTAAACTTCATTGCACTTAAAACCCTACTCAAATTATCGTCCACTAACCCATTAATAATATATCGTATTATAGACATATCGTCAATATTATCTCGTCGGCCTATTGCTAGCATTTTATAATAAAATTCATCAATTTTCTCACCCTTACTCCTTTTTGTATTCATCATTCTTATATGTGTGTCTGCAGAATTTCTAACGCACGGAAAATCTCCCAAAAAAGAAACTACAAAATCACTCCACTCACGATAAACTGGTTATGCATCTGCCCATCGCTTAGCCACTCCCCGCAGCCTACTGAGAACAGGGAATATGACGAAAGTGTCTTCCCAATGATATGCTGCTCTCAATTGCTCAACTCTCTCTATAAATTGTATAGACGTGTACGTGTTGTCAATGGGGTTGAACTCAGGCAGAATCGCTGCTATTTCACTTGGTGTATAAGATCTGCTTCTTGTTGCTTGTGCTCTCTCTCCCGCTCTCGTGCTTGTTTCATCGAACCAAGGCGCTGATCGTTCTCTATGTTCTGTATGCGTTTCTGTTTGTGGCGTAGTTAGAAAGTGCGCATTTGACGCATTAATTTCTTGTGTCGCAATTACTGGTACCGGTTGTTGCATGATGAACGATTGATTAGGATGCCACGACGTAGGTGGTTGCTGCGTACTTGGCTGTGTTGTAGCGTGTGACCGCTCCTACATACTATGCATATATGACGACGGTTGCATATATGCGTGCGACTGTACATATCCATACGGCTGCGCAATTAAATTGCGTTCTCCTTGCGACGCAAATGATGCTGACGACGTTGCTATCGGTGCTCGGGTAACTGGGTGCACTGTTTCCCGAATGTCCGGCCCTGTTGAACGTAGGGTATGCAGTTGTGCAGTTAGCATTTACACTGCGCCACATAACGCACTAACCTGCACCTCCAACTGCGTCCTTACCCGATCGTTGTTCAATGATGGCCCACCATTCTCCTCCTCATTTTCACCACTTCTCTGCGCTAACTCTGCGCCACATGATTCACCTGACGCCATAACCTGCTTTAGCAAATCTGGATTGACGTCTTGGAGTCGGCTTATTAATTCGGCTTTTGTCCCGCTGGTCTTTAAGTTTAACTTTTTTAACGCTTCTTTTAGTTGCACTACCGTTGAATTATTTAAGTCCATTCCACTTCTGAAGTCTGTCCTTCAAGACAGAGTCAGATGACCGTTCTTTATTAAATTCAAATGCGACTAACCCTTACATGTTAAAATGAACTGATTGAAAGTAAAATGAATGCATGAATACATATATACAGTAGTATAAATAAAAATGAATGTGTATTCTAATAAATTGCAGAGATGCCAATCGTGACAAATATGGTGATGACATTATATATAATCGGAAAATTGGTTTCCACCACTTCATATAATACTGGATCTTTCTCTACATCAGGAATTTCCGGAGAAATGCTTTCATCATTTTGATCTGGTTTGACCATCATCCAAAGGAAAATGTGTGCGTGCGGAAAACCTCTATTTTGTCACTCAACAAAGTACATCTAGCATTCAACAGCACCACATACACGTTGCTTCAAGATAAAGTCAATCAAACATAGTGCTGTGACATCGTGACGATCGCTTGCTGATTGACTGCGATCCGTAATTCCTCAGGTATGTCACCGCATCCTGGGAATACTTCTTGCCTTGCTTTGCCTTGGGTTGCCATACTTTGATGGCAAAAAGTACACCGACCGATATTAAGGCGACCTCTTAGCGGCTTCGTAACAAATCTCAATCTGCAATTGACCTCTTTGTGTGAAACACACGTAGAGTTTTCACTGAATAATTTTCAATAATTTACTTTTGAATAGTCGGAATAAAAAAGCAAGCGACCGAAATTGAACTATTCAAATAATTTACAAATCAAAATATTGAAAAACAAAACAAACAAAAATTGAAAAAAAAGTTGCTTTATGGAATAATCTAATTTTTCGACTTTTCATGAAAAGTATAAGACATTTTTATTTCTAAACCTTCCTTGATCCACAACGAACAACCACTGATAATTCCATCAAGCCGTTCAGCCGTTCTCTTAGCGTTACTAACGAACAAACATTCACTCGTTTGCATGAGAAAAAGAAAAGGGCTGTTTTTAGGGGTTTTTCGGCAATTATTCGATTTTTTTTCTCCGCAGAAACCATCCTTGAACCTCGACGAACATTTAAAAAAAATAATTATCAAATTTGGTTCAGTCGTATTGGCGATTAATTTTTGTTTATATAGACTAGCTGACCCCGCAGCCGTTGCCTTGCGTGAAATTATGTGTTGTGAAACGAAAAGAAAGTTAAATTTATATTGCCTTGAAAATAAATATTTACGATTTATCTAAATTTTTTAATGTAGCGCAGCTTGATAAATAAAGTTTTTTAGTTTCTTTTTCGGTGCGTAAATAGACAGAGAAAATGGATTTCCAACTTATGAGCACGCCACGTACATATATCTAGCCGTGTGAAAAACAAAGCATTTCCAGATTTATGCCACACTTTTCTTGCGACTATCCTTGTGTTCTGTTGATTGTCATTGCAAATGCAATTTTCCCTGGAATCTGAATACTGCATCACTGAATAACTGCATCACATTCAGCCGGGTTCCATTACATAATAATAATGACAGATCCAACTTTGAGACGCAAATGATGCTACGGCATAGCAATCCTGTCCAAAGAATTTAGAAATTCCACTGAATAATTCACGGCTTCGTCTTCATTGTCAAGACGATCGATCAATTTGTATGAGCCTCCCAGAATTTGACTTTGAATCTTCCAGTTTAAGTCATTAACACCGGTATTTTTGGAAGTTAAAATTACGCGTGCACTCATAGAATCGTAGTTACGACAATTTGGTCATGATGAGTTCATTTTTCGTTGAAGTGAATTGACAAAATGCAGGTGGATCTTATCGAATACGATGCAAAAACCCTTTGGCAATGTCATTTTTGATCTTCGCGAAAAGTATGAGAACTTCAGTGGCATGCGAAAAAGCTATCGCAATATTCTTCGTTTGTTTCCAGTGATTATCATGTTCTAGCAATTGCAATTGCTGACATGCTTCTCAACAAGTTGCACACACCGTAGCATTCACAACACGCAATGACTTAAGGAGCTATACCAGTGTGACACTTAAAAAAAAAATTTTTATTTGCTTTTTTGATAGATTATATTTCCATAAATATCTTGTGAAATCGGGAAGGTCGTATCTTGAATAGTTTATGGATGATAGCTTTCTAAAGAGCGACCGCTCGGAGGTGAAACTTTAAACGCGTTTTTCTCGAAACGACATTTTTCGAAATTGCTGACATTATAACTCAAAGAGAAAATGACCGATCGACTTCAAATTAAAACTGAATATTTTCGAATATATTTGCTATACAATGACCTACGATCTTCTTGTTGTTTGAAAAATTGCCAATTTGGTATTAAGAAAACGACCATTTTTTACCAAAAAAAAACGATCTTTTTTTTTATAAATTACGCCATTTTGTTAATTCTCGATATTTTTTAAAGATTGTAGGTTATTGTATAGGAAATATCTTTAAGTTTAATAAACTTTAAAAAATTTTCTTTTCAGCTACTGATTCGGCCGGAATCATGCCAGCAGTTGGGGCACTTTTTTTTTGGCCCCTCCAAACACAGCCCATAACTCCATCATTTTTCAACATTTTTGTAAAAAAAAATCTTCAGATATAGCTGAAAATATACTTTCTTACGTTCAAAGAAGTTCAAAATCTTCAATCGCGTACTTTCTCTTAAAAAAAATAACGAAAATCGCTTAATTTTTCATGCGTCACACTGTTATAGCCCCTTAAATGAAGTTGAACCGCGAGACGCACAACAGTCGGAAAACTTTCATGAATTGCAAAAGTAAATATACTATTTGTAACTTGCTGATCGATTCACACTTGCCAACAGGTGCTACTTCGGACTGAGTAGACAATTGAGAAGTAAAGTCCTTTCTCGACGAACAAAAACCTATAAAACTCTATAAGTCACTCATAATTTCCGTCCTGTTATATGGTGCAAAGGCTTGGACGATGACAACAACTGATGAGTCGACGTTGCGAGTTTTCGAGAGAAAAGATTTATGGTCATTTGCCTGTTGGTCACGGCGAATATCGCATTCGATTGAATGATGAGCTGTACGAGATATACGCCGGCATTGACATAGTTCAGCGAATTAAGAGACGGCAGCTACGCTGGCTAGGCCATGTCGTCTGAATGGATGTAAACGCTGCAGCTCTGAAAGTATTCGATGCAGTACCCGCCGGGGGAAGCAGAGGAAGAGGAAGACCTCTACTTCGTACCTGGCTTCGCTTGAAATATGAATTGGCGCCACGTAGCGAAAAGAAGAAGCGACTGGCGCACTGTTGTTAACTCGGCTATAATTGTGTAAACGGTGTCTACGCCAATATAGAAGCTTTCACCAAATTGCAATACTCAACATTGACATGAGTTTTGAATGTGAATTATACGACAGTGTCGAATATGGTACGATGTCATCGTCGATGTGTTGTCAACTTCGATATTCAGGCCTCTAAATTGAATAATTTCCAGGTTGCGTTTCCGAAAGAAAAGCATGGGGATAGTGTTTCGTACATTTATTGTCAGACATATAAACCGAAATGGGATTATGATATCCGCAAGGTACATGAACCATATTGGTTGTCACCATTTCGTATAATTCTGAATATATCTCTGGATCAGGAATTTTCGCAGAAATCATTTCATCAATTTGATCTGGTGTAACCACCATCCCCATACCAAGGAAAAATGTGTACATGCGGCAAACCTCTTTTTTTGCTACTCAACAAAATATATCCATCATCTAACAGCATCATATATACCATACGTTGCTTCAAGATATAGTCCATCAAACATCGCATCTGTTGTTTGAAATGTCGGGCTGTGACATCGTGACGATCGCTTGCTAATTGACCACGATCCATAATTCCGCATGTATGTCACCGCATCCTGGGAGTATTTCTTGCCTTGCTATATTAGAGCGACCTCTTCATGGCTTCGTAACAAATTTCAATCTGTAATTGATCACTTTATGTGAAACGTAATTTTTAATAATTTTTCTTTTGAATAGCCGGAATAAAAAGTAGGCGACCGAAATTGAACGATTTAAGTAATGTACAAATCAAAATATTGAAAAACAAAACAAACCACAATTTAATAAAAAATATACATACATACACATGTATATGGAAAAAATTTACTTTTCGGAAATGTCCAATTTTTCGACTTTTCGTCATTCAACGTATAAGGTATTTTTATTTCTAAATCCACATCCGATCTACAACGAACAACCTCTGAAAATTTCATCAAGATTAGTGCAGCCCTTCTCTTAGCTTTACTAACGAACAAACATTCATTCGTATGTATGGGAAAAAGAAAAGGGCTATTTTTGGGGGTTTTCCGGCAATTATTCGAATTTTTCTTGCCATAAAATCCATCCTTGAACCTCAGCGAACATTAAAAAAAATAATTGGCAAAATTGGTCCAGGCGTTGTTGAGTTATTCGCTTAGCAACACATTTTGCGATTCATTTTTATATACATATAAGATATTAAATATAAAAAATGAAGTTTGATTAGAAATACGAAAAGACTTTTTTGTTTAACTAAAATATCGGAATCCAGCTTGAAATGTGATAGTAACCCACATCCGCAGTCTAGTTCCTTATGTTTTTCGTTTCTCATAGCTGAAATCCGAAGTATTGGATTCCAATAAGGTGGTCCGAGGGTACCGATCGAGACGTGTCGATTTAGCCAAGACCGTCTGTCCGCCTGTATGTATATACACGAACAAGTGCCTCAGCTTTTAACATATCGATCTAAAATTTTGCCAAGTAGGACAATTGTTGATATCGGAGACCTATGGTATAGAATATTATTTGTATAACTAAATGATTGCCAATTTGTTCCGTCGATCTGTCTATTTGGCACAGGAAAATGGCAGGCCAAAATTTCATACCGTTTTAAAAATTAAAAATCTTTTAGCTCAATTTCATTTTGTTAGTTAACATAACAATTATCACAAGCAACGTCGCTTCAACTTTCCGACAACATTTTTGGGGTATGATTTGTTGCTTGCTTTAAATAGTCTTAAGTCTCCACGATTTATTGAAACCATTCCTTGCAAAGTGTAAAACCATTCAAATATAAAAGGAAATGGCTAAAAGCCAAATGGAGGAAAAATATTTTTAGACTATGAAATGTCCTAGATCTATTTGATAGATTATCAGTACCACATTTGGCATAAATTTGTTAACTAGCTGCAAACAACCGTTAGATCAACAGACCACAGCACTTTGTGCGACATATTGCGCAAAAATCCAATTTATTGATGGCTTTGGTATTCTGTATTTTGCTCTGGCTTAGTTTAGTTTGAGCACGTGGCAAAGATGGACAACATACGTTACAGTTCTTCGTCGATAAACGCACACTTACCTGCATGATATTATAACAACAAAGCATGCGCATTTTGATAAAGTAGTTTTAATGCACATCGCTCCGGAAGGACCATTGTCTAATATATCATACCTGGTCGAGTCTGACCAGGAGCAAAACTTTTACAAAAAAGTCATTGAAACCATTTAAATTAGGCTGGATACAAAGCTAAGTTCGAAGTTTGGGTAACACTCGAGTTGACGTCAAGAAAATCTCACATACGGAATTCCCATGTGCGAATCTTCCCCGAATGGCAATAAAATCCTAAGAGACTGAATACTGTTTGTTCGAGATTTAAGATCCTAAGAATACATAGTTAGTAAGGACACAAAGCAGCCAGCTTATTGCTGAATGCTGAAAGATAATAGTGTTAAATCACAACTTGTTGGAGACCATTTAACGTCACAATTTCTTTAAATTATCAAATCTCCAAACTTTTCTCGCAATAATTGGGTTATTGCACATAGAGTATGGCATATAGCGCCTTCTCTTTAGAACCAGAGGTTGCCAATATCAGCTTTTACAAATTCCGGCCATAATAAGTTGGTTACCATCGATCTATACCGCTCTACTTTCACAACAACGGCGTCACCGGTTTAATTTCGAAAGAAGTACGGACCGATGATTGCACCAGATCAAAAAACTCTGTCAAACTGTCCATTTAGATGAATGCAATGGTTGTTCATGAATATTTCGAAGATTTCCTTCTTCTTTTTTCAAAATGTGTTTGTGGCTTGAGACAAGTCCAATTCTCGAGAAACGTCTTGGAATCGTTAAATTGCGGTCTTTAGTAGCACTTGCCTGAACGGTAACAATATTTTCATTCATCGAGCTGTCCTTTGTGTCCTTTGTCTTATTAGCCCTTGAACATTATGTAAAGAAAATGTACGCTCGAAATTTTCAACATATCGACGAACAGCGATCACAAGTGAACGATTACGAGAACCATAAAATGGCAATAGCGCACGAAATTGCAACATTTCTAGAACGATTATTTAATTTTATATTATTTTAAAGAAATTGCGATGAGTAGATGCAAATGGCGGTCAAGCCCATAAACGGTCACAAAAATTTGATGTGATTGACTAGGCAGTATCTACTATGCTGCCTACCTATTACGACCAAACTCTTAACTGGGACATCTTCTTCTTCTTCTTTACTGGCGTAGACGCCGCTTACGCGACTATAGCCGAGTTAACAACAGCGCGCCAGTCGTTTCTTCTTTTCGCTACGTGGCGCCAATTGAATATTTCAAACGAAGCCATGTTCTCCTCCACCTGGTCTTTCCAACGAAGTGGAGGTCCTTCTCTTCTCTATGCTTCCTTCAACGGGTATTGCGTCAAATACTTTCAGAGATGGAGTGTTTTCGTACATTCGGACGACATGACCGAGCCAGCAGAGCCGCTGTCTCTTAATTCGTTAAACTATATCAATGTCGTATGTCTCATATGGCTCATAGTTCCATCGCATGCGATATTCACTGTGGCCAATGTGCAACGGACCATAAATCTTCCGCAGAACCTTTCTCTCGAAAACTCGTATCGTCGACTCATCGGATGTTGTCATCGTCCATGTCTTTGCACCATATAGCTGGACGGGTATTATAAGCGACTTATAGAGTTTGGCTTTTGTTCGCCAAGAGAGGACTTTACTTTTCAATTGCCTACTCAGTCCGAAGTAGCACCTGTTGGCAAGTGTAATCCTGCGTTGGATTTCCAGGCTGACATGTTGGTGGTATTAATGTTGGTTCGTAAATAGACGAAATTATCTACAACTTCAAAGTTATGACTGTCAACAGTGACGTGGGAGCCAAGTCGCGAGGGCGAAAACTGTTTGTTTGATGACAGGAGATATTTCGGCTTGCCCTCGTTCACTGCCAGACCCATTTGAGTTGCCTCCTTGTCCAGTCTGGAGAATGCAGAACTAACGGCGCGGGTGTTGAGGCCGATGATATCAATATCATCGGCATACGCCAACAGCTTTACACTCTTATAAAAGATTGTACCTGCTCGATTCAGTTCTGCAGCTCGAATAATTTTCTCCAGCAGCAGATTGAAAAAGTCCCACGATAGGGAGTCTCTTTGTCTGACACCTCGTTTAGTATCGAACGGCTCGTAGAAGTCCTTCCCGATCCTGAAGGAACTTTTTATATTGCTCAACATCAGTTTACACAGCCGTATTAGTTTTGCGGTAATATCAAATTCAGACATCGCGACATAAAGGCAACTTCTTTTCGTGCTGTCAAAAGGAGCTTTGAAATTGACGAAGAAGTGGTGTGTGTCGATTCTCTTTTCACGGCTCTTTTCTAAGATTTGGCGCATGCTGAATATCTGGTAAACTGTTGATTTTCCAGTTCTGAAAGAAGCAGTTTCTTGATGGTGCGCTTTAATCTTTCACACAATACGCTCGATAGAGCCTTGTATGCGATGTTGAGGAGGCTTGTCCCACGGTAGTTGGCGCAAATTGTGGGGTCTCTTTTTTTGTGGATTTAAATTTAACTCAAAAATAACGGATTTCCTTCTATCCGTCTTTATATACATATAACAATGTTCTATTCTCGATTAGTTTTAATGAAACAAATAACGAGATATAATATTTAGCTCAAATTTTTCAGTATCTATATACCATTATCGATTGTTCAAAAATATACGCCGTATTTTTTCGTTGGCGTAATTTTACCATCACTATAGGTTTATTATTTCAATATTTGCGGTTTTAAAAATATTTTGGATAAGAAATTAAATTATGATTTAATGGTTTAATCTGCTTCAGTTTGCGATTTAGAATTTAGTATTTCAGTAAGTGCAAGTGAGTTAGTCTGCAGAACTTAGTTACTGCGGCGAAAATATAAAAATAATATCAGAGGGAAAAATTAAATTTAAAATAAATAAAATTATTAAATATGTGCATAACATACGCCTATATAGCAATTTTTCTGATTTTTAGCAACAAATTTCTGATTGCACTGACTTCTCTGCTGGAGCCCAGTACATTTACCAATTCTTCAGATAACTTTCGTAATTGCCCTACAATTGAAGGATTTTCATGTCAATGTAGTGACATGGTTTATTGTAGTGCTACCAATAAATTACGAAAGCCTATTGTACTTTTTATTCCTGAAAGTCGAGTAATGCGTGTGTATTGTAACAAACGAACTAAAAATATTGATTTTCAACTCGAGCATAAATTTCAGTCAATTCTTCTTAAAACAGATACCATCAAAGTATCTCAGTGTATAGATTTTACGCCCAAAAAATTTATGAGTAGCCAAGTACAGCAAATTCAGATAAACGAGATTACACAGAATAAATTAATGGCAATATATAACATAGACATTGCTACAAATCCAATTAGTGCCTTTTATGAAGAAAAAAATATTGAATTAATTATAAAATCATCAGAAGACAGTTATGACTTCCCGAAGCATGCACTATCTGAGCACAACGAATTCCAAGGGCTTAGCGTAAAAAATTTATATCACAACATGACGCTGCAAAACTTGACGCAAGCGCATTTTCGTAAACTTGTTGGGCTCAGGCAACTTGACTTAGCCGAGAATAATATGAATATTTTGAACGAAAATGTCTTTGCAACACTTACGCGTTTGAATTTTCTGAACTTGAGCCACAATGGAATTGTGGAGATATTACCAAATCAATTTGCTAAACTGAATAAACTGATAATACTGGATCTCAGCTATAATTCGTTAACATATTTAAGTCCTAAACTTTTCGAGCAAACCCCTTTGTTATGGCACTTGAAACTCAGAGGCAATCAATTGCACGATACAACAAATATTATAACAATTCTCAAACCGTTGAATTTTTTACATAAGTTAGACTTAAGCGAAAATAAACTGCGAACGATTTGGGGCAACGCGACTTATGCCAATGCCCCAGCTACATTGGCTACAAATTTACATAACAGCAATATGCCGATGAACTTCGAGTTAGCAAAAGGTCTGAATTATGTCAGCACATTGCAACCTAACGAGTACCACAAAAGCAAGCGTACGTTGAAATCTATAAATTTAAGTCGCAATCTTCTGATCGGGTTTAATATGGATTGGATTTTTGAAATCGGCATAACATGCCCTTTCAAAATTAGCTTAGAACAAAATTTGATTAAACACGTATATGCTTTATCAAATATGCTCAGTAAAACTAACGACTGTGAAGGCGAAATCAAAATGGCTGGCAACCATATCGAATGCGATTGTAAACTAGCATGGATTTACAATAATAACTATAGCAGGTATTTCAGCGATCTGCAGTGTAATCAGACGTCAACCAAACTACTAACGAATTTCACACAGCTTCGACGGCATGAACTGTGTGCTTGGCAACCGGTGCAATGTCCCAGAAACTGCGTTTGTTCCACAAAATCCGAATTGCTGCACATCAATTGCACTGGCGCACAACTCAGCGCTATGAAAGAGTTGCCACGTCCCGAACAAGTATTTCTCACGACTTCGTTACTCGATATAAGCAATAATCGTTTCACTAGACTGCCTCTGAACACCACCTTCGGCTACGCCAACGTTTCACAGCTCTACGCCGCGAACAATCAAATCACCAACATAAGTCTCTTGGAACTACCAACCGATTTGACGGTTTTGGATCTGCGAAATAATCGCTTAAAATCGTTATGTGCTGATTTTTTGCGTGTATTTCTCAACGAAAGCACGAAACTACAGTCTCTGTATCTAAGTGCAAACCCTTGGATTTGCGACTGTGCTTCACGGGAGCTCCTTTACACAGTACGTGCACACAGGCAACGCATACCCGATGTCGAGCAGTTACGCTGTGTTAATAAACCGAATGCTACTCTCCTAACAGCAAGCCTGAGCGAATTGTGCCAAACTGAGGACAGCGTTAAAAGTTATCAGTACATGATTGCAGCTATCACAACTGCAGCGTTAATCATCATTATTTTCCTTCTTATTATCACATTTTTCTTTAAGTATAAATTGCAATTAAAAATCTGGTTATATGGTCAAAACATATTGCGTTGTTGCATTCGGGAATACGAGCTGGATGAGAATAAAACGTTCGATGCGTTCATCTCCTATGCGCACCAAGAGGCTGACTTTGTCAACCATTTATTAGTGCCACAACTCGAGCAGGGCGAACCACCATTTCGTGTATGTACGCACGAACGCAATTGGCCAGCTGGCGCTGATATACCTGAACAAATCATCGAATCGGTCGATCAGTCGCGACGTACGATCATTGTGCTCTCGCAGCACTTCATCGAATCTGAATGGGCGCGCATGGAGTTTCGCACAGCACATCAGTGCTCGTTGAACGAAGGTCGTGCGCGCATAATTATGATTAAATACGGTGAAATTATCAACAGTGAGCTATTGGATAAGGAATTGAAAGCATATTTGGATATGAACACATACTTGGATTGGCAAGATCCCAGATTTTGGGATAAACTACGCTATGCCATGCCACATAAAGTGGGTAGAGAACGGAACACCGATATGCTTGAAGTCAACGACAGATTGTACGTTATGGGGCAAGTCGAGATGAATCGTTTGCGTGGTGCGAACGCTTAAATTGGTCGGAGGTAGAACCAGATGGACCAATTAGTTAAACGAGAAGGCAAGTTTTTTTACTTCAATGTGTACATAGGTATATATTTGTTGAAATATATTATCTTTAATTTTAGATGCTTACAAATATCTCCACACTCTCCTGTCCAA